>NC_046665.1:19581690-19607059 GCF_010883055.1 Belonocnema kinseyi | reverse complement strand
TACAATGATACACAGAATAAATGTAGTTCTGGGCAGTTTATGGGGACTAGAACAGTGAAACTCGGTAATATTGGGTTTTCGGGGACGCTGGCAACGAACCCGACGTCAAAATTGCAAAATTCGAAATGGCGGATGCAATATGGAGGACGGCCCTATTGATCCCTAAAAGGAGTGAAAAAAGTTTGGGAATCGCTGTTCCAGACTACTCCCGCCTGCCCGCCTTTCAGGTGGAGGCTTTTGTCTACACTTTTTTAGTGTTTTCTTATTTTCCCCTTCCTCATCTAACTGGTCTCTAACCCTTTTATTGTCCTCCGAATTCTCCCCTTCGCTACTCGTGGTCGGTGGTTGTCGCTACTTCTTGAAAAACCCCTTCGCTTTCGTACTATGCAAACTGTGCGCTCTCTGTAGCGTTTGCACGTTCGTCGGTCTGCCTCATTTGCTTGCTACTCTCTCTTCCCTCCACCCTTTTACCGAGCTTCACAAATACCTCTGCCTCATCACTACTTCCGTTGCTGTCAATGCTACCTTTTACGTTCTCGCTCGCCTCAGTCGCTTGCATGGTTTCGCTGGTTAATCCCGACCCACTCTCTCTATTCGTCTCCTGCTGCCCTTGTTTTGTTCCTTCTGGACTTCCTCTCACCGGCATGTCTGCCACGTATTCTTTCCTTCGTCACGTTTTCTTTTCCCTTGCTTTCAATCCCCCAGGCAAATCGTTCACTCTAAATCTAAAGCCACCACTCTAAAAATCACACAAAATCTCTCTCTCTTACTATAAGACACCACTCTTAAACACCTATCCCTTCTCATTCATTCAACCCTCACACTCCCCTTTCATTCACCCTGCGCGAAAACATCACTAATCATCATCCTAAAAAAGAAACTTACAAAATAGATAGTGATTTTAAACAGGAAACGTTAAAAATGAAAAAAAATCTACTTCGGAAAGTCGAAAATAAAACGAATGCGAAATTTACACTGGAAACTGAAACAAATTGTAGTCACAAAAAATTGTGATATTTAAACTTTCTTGTACTCATACCCTTTAAAATTTAAATGTTTTGAAGTAAATTTAAATCACTTAAAAATTAATAATTTGTAAATTGCTGATTGTACTTTCAAAAATTCAACCAATTCAATTTTAATTGCAAAATTAAAACCTATGAAAGAGAAAAATAAAAAATTTAGCATTCATTATGTTTCCATTTGCCCACAGGGCATAGTTAAATTTTTCATGAGAGTTATTTTTTAAACTAAAACTAAAAGCATTCTCAAACAAGCAGGAAAACCTACCGCCAAAATAGTTTAATTTTTGAATTTTCAACCAAATATACGCATCAAGTGTTTGATCTTAATTTAATGTGTGACAAAACAATATTATTGCACCCCCCCCCCTCCCCCGAGAATAAAAATTAGGGTAATTTCAAGAATCTGAAATTTCATTTATCCTAAAAATAATAGTAGTTAAATGCTCATCTTGAACAGCTATCTCAATTATTGCACTTAATTTGTAAGTGGGACTTTCAATTCTTCGTGATACGTTTCTAATTGTAAATGAATTAAATTATGCATAAACGGAAAAATAATTTAAAAATCACGCAAGAATAGACCGGATTATTGACAGCAAAATATTTTATTTTTAAGAACTTACAGTCAAGCCTCATGTTACATTTTTTTCACTAATAGAATAGCCCAAATTTTAACTTTGAAATCTTCTTAAATGCCCTGGTTCCTAGAAATAATAAAAAGATTTTTTTTAATTATCTCCTTCAGAGTTTTTTATAAACTATTGAAATTTTCTAAAAATAGTTTAAAGTCTTTAAAATTCTTCGAAATACTTTCAAATGATTAAAATAGATTGAAATTTAGTTACAATTATTATAAACTCTTGGAAATATCCTTAAGTATCTGCTAAAACACATTGCCCATGTAGGACGCACACTACTATCTATCGAAAAAATATAGGCACTTCCATTTTTATACAGATTATCGCGAAAATCTCAGCAGAAAAAAATTCTAAAAATTTGAAACAATATGCATTTTCAGGTGAATTTTTACCAATACTTATACATAGTTTTAAAATATCCAGATGACTAGCGAGTTTTTCCTGGCGATTGAAAGATAAAAAAGTACCATAATCATATTATCATTTCCGAATTCTCAATTTAAATAGCTTTAAGTTACTGAAAAAATGATGATAATTCAGAAAAAATATGTGGTTTCGTTGATACTTTCTGTTCACAATGGTGAAATTTAGAGCCAAAAATAATCGTTTGTTAATAAGTTGTTAATAAAAACATAGAGAGGTGTCATCCGAAACTAAGGAACGGACAGAGATGATTCTTGAAGCAAATTATACATTTTTGGCTTCTGACAGAGTTGTATGTATTTTCAATGAGCAAAAAGTTGTACTTAAATGTATCAATAGTTATTTTCTTCTTGGACAAATACACAAGACTGTACGATAATCCAGGCAACCGCATTTTCAGCAAGGCACTTTGCTGGCGCTACTGCTACGCGTGCAATACGACCTTCTCTCGTACTTAGTCTGTTTACATGGTACCTAAGTCCCAATGCAAAAAAAGGGATACAGTTGCCTCGATTATCGTAAACTCTTTTGTATTTTTGCAAGAAGAAAATAATTTTTTAAACATTCAAGTGCAACTTTTTGCTCATTGAAAATACATACAACACTGTTAGAAGCCAAAAATGTGTAATTTGCTTCAAGAATCATATCTGTACGTTCCTTAGTTTCGGAGATGACACCTCCCTATGTTCTTGTTAACAGCTTATTAATAAATGATTATTTTTGGGTCTAAATTTCACCATTATGCACAGAAAGGATCAACGAAACCATACACATTTTCCGGATTATCATAATTTATTTTCAGTGATTTAGAGCTATTTAAAGTTGAGAATTCGGAAATGATATTATTATTATTATTATGGTATTTTTTCACCTTTCATTCGCCAGGAAACAATCGCTAATCATTTGAACATTTTGAAACTCTGTATCAGTATTGCCCAAACCTTTACCGGCGACACGCATATTGTCTCATATATTTAGAATTTTTCTGCTGAGATTTTCATGAAAATCTGTACAAAAATCGCGGTGCCTTTTTTTTGGATAGATAGTAGATAGGTACTTGTTCCGGAAATGTTGCACCATGTCTGGATCTGCAGCTTTCTCGTTATTTGCCCCTTTTGAAACCCCTGAAACATCTAAATTTGTGATGTTAGTGATCTCCATTTCAGGCTAATTGCTTGCTCTTGCTTTCTGTTGGAACCAAGCAACTTCTAAACCAGTAGTTAGTCAGGTCTTCAAATCGATGAGGTACTTTGGTGCCTTCTTGGTTATTTTGCTTCACACTTAGTTCCCCTTCTTTCGTCTGCCTGAAAGGTTCGATTTTTTTGCCTTCTTGCACTACTTTTCTTTTACCGACGCAGGCTAGCAGTCAGAACATCAAGTCTCTGCCGTTGGGAGTCTACAGTCTCATCCAGTATTGCTTGAATCAATGTCTCAATGTATCGAGGGTGGACGATTTTAGTGACATGGATTATGAGCTTTCTGGCTCTATTTCCTTTCTTAAATTGAGTAAATCAAACCAATTTGCACTTTACTTTGCTGTCATTCATATACAGCCTGATTTTCTGTGGGGGATCTGTATCTCTTCATGTGGCAAATGCTGCGTTGGTAGACCTAGTTCGGCTGCCAAACGTTCTGACGGTTGCCACAGTTACACAGTATACAATAGTTTACACCTCTAACACAATTAGTGTTGCGTTCAGATGCACAGGTTAAACCTTGTTACTCAGATGTTCTATTAGTACACGCAGATCCTTTATGATGTACTCATTGGGCAGATAATGCCTTTGTGCTGGTACTATATGTCTGAACTCCAGTAAAGCACGAACGAAATTCCTTTCAAGGCTCTGTATTTTTGCTGAGAATTTGCTGTTTACATAATCGTTATTAATGTACGGATGTAGTTCTAGTGGACCCTTTGCTTGATGTTCATTGCCCCTTGCAGCTATGCCTTCAGCTTCAATCAGATCTTTCCTGTCTACATCTTCCAGCGGGAGTTCATCAATAGGAAGCTGCTGTTCCACTTCCATTTTGAAGTCAGATATTTCAACAGCCAAAATCAATCTGTTTTGCTGATAATGAGCGTTTTTGATGTACTATACTCTAAAAATTTATTCTTGTGGCTAGTTCTGGGCACTTAAGTAACAACAGTCTATTGTGTATCCTCCTCATATTTTTTCCACTTTTCTCTGTCAACAAAATAAAGGCACATAATATCTCTGTTCATATGGTGTGTCTGTTTTGATTGCCTTATTGGTTGATAAACGTCTTGTTCTGCTTCTGGTTGCATTAGGCCATCTGCCTCTAGAGGATGTGGTAGTACCAGATCATCATCAGGATAAGCAAGGGCATCAATTGCCGCTGCTTCATCGTATAATGTAGTTTCCTTTAACTGATCTTCATTATCGACGTTATTACACGCCAAATCAACCTATTGTTTAATCTCCATTACTCAGTCTTCTGAGATAAGAAGATTAACCCTGATTTCTTTCACCTTAGCGATAAGTCTTCTTATAAAACTTTATTTATGTTAGGATACTTTGCAGCAAACTACGTCCTGCAGTTATGCCCTTTCTCGCATCTGGTTTCATACTTCGCACTTTCATAATAGAGACGCACCAATTCCTCACTTGATGCTCTCCCACGGTATTTCTATTCAGGTAGTTAGCAGCGAATTGCTTAATCTAGCCAAAGTATCCTCAGCAGGCACAAAAGGCACAGTTGATATTCCATCCTCATTATCATGAATTCTGAACCCATGATACATGCTGTTTAGTGTTTTGTTTAATGGATTCAACGCTAGACAGAACCATAGTGCGCTGAAGGAGTCTCCTTGAAATATACCCGTCGTGAAGCGTATTGATCTAGTTATCCTTGGTTGTCCATGATCAAAATACTTGATTCTTGTACCCCAGAGCCTCATCGCATGGCTTACAAAGACAATAATTCGTGGGCAGATTTTGTAAAGTTTTCAGACTTCTAGCAAATAGTCATGCGGCAGGAAGGAAACGCTTGATTGTAGTCAATGTATGCGATGTGTAAGTTCCTTTGATGCTTAAGAGCTTGAGTCATGGCAACAGCGTCTATAGTGACTAGATCTTTACAGCCTCGCGACCTTTTACAACATCCTTTTTGTTCTTCTGTAAGAATGCCATTCTCGTCGCAATGAGAATATACCTTATCTTGAGCGTCTGGTTTTTTTGGTAACATACGTAGTACCCTGGAGCATAAAGCCTGGCATCAGATCTGGGTGTTCAGTGATCTTTTGAAAACACCTTGCCAACGCAAGATGCTATTGCTTGCCCTTGCTTCCTCCAGTTTGAACCACACAGTGTCTAAATTGCATCTGTTCATTTTTCCCCAAACACCCGACCAGTAGTTAGTCATATATTCCAATTGAGGGACTTCGGTGCCTTGGTGGTTATTTGGCTTTACTCTCAGTTCTCGATAGAACCTTCTTTCATCTGTCTGAAAGTTTTGGTTTTGTTGCCTTCGTGCATTACTTCTCTTGTACCGACGCAGTCTGGCAGTAAGAATATCAAGTCTCTGTCGTTGAGAGTCTAAAATTTCATCCAATATTGCTGGCGTTAATGTCTCGATGTGCCGAGGTTGGACGATTTTAGTAACATGGTTCATTAGCTTTTTGGTTCTATTTCCTTTTATATATTGAGTTAATCGACCCAATTTGTACCTTACTTTGCTGGCATCCATATCCAACTTGATCTTCCATGGTGGATCTCGATCCCTTGCTGGGACAAAAACTGCATTTGCAGGCCTAGTTTTCTGGCCCAACGTTCTAACGGTTGCCACAGCTGCACACTATACAAGTGTTTGCACCTCTAACGCAGTTTGTGTTACGTTCAAATACGTAGATAAAACATTGCTGTCGAGATATGCTATTAGTGCACGCAGATCATTTGTAATGGTCATTTTGGGCAGAGCATGCCTTAGTGTTGGCTCTACATATCTGAACTCTAGTAAAGCATAACCAAAATTCCTTTTAAGGTGCTGTAGTTTTTCTGGGATTTCCCTATCCACATCATCGTTAGTAATATCCGGATGTGGTTCTAATGGATCCGGTACATGATGTACCGGATGATGCACCTATGTCTTCAGCATCAATCAAGTCTTCGTTGTCCACATCTTATTATTATTATCAATTAATTTTTGTCACAGGCTTTAGATGGTTACTGCCCAACATGTCGAAGGCATTTTTGGTTAGAGATGTATTTTATTTTTGATTATTTAACACGGGGCTGTCCCGGTATATATCATCAGTCACGGACGCATTTTTATAATGCAATCAAGTGATCTGATGAGAGCAGTGTACCTCGACATATTGGGCAAAGCCTGTTTTTTAACCCATCATTGACGGACTGGGTTGCAGTCCAGTAAACGATAGGGGGACCTACAGCTTAAGGTGGGTTCCGAACCACCAGAACCTCGGTAAAGGTACATAGAAAAATGTCCAGAGGTGCAGGTTCAGGGTTCGAACCCCGGACCTCTTGGATGAAGTCCGAGCGTCTAAACAACTGATTATTATATTGTATATATATTATATTATTATACAATCAAACCAAATCCCTTTCGAGATAAGCATAACTCGCCCTTTCTAGCCTCGATATTCTGTCGAGAATCGAGGGATTTATATGGTAAAAGTAATTAAGGTATCTTTAGGAGAAGGGGAAAATTTTAGATTAATCTAGAATTCCCGTGTTCCTTATTGAAATAGTACGTTCGTTTCGCAACAGCGCTCCAATATGGGTCGGAGTTATCCCGTGTAAACCCCAGACTTATACAAACAGACTGATAATCTCATAGTCAGTTCCATACTTTTTACTCGTAACACAACTCCTAAGCATACATTTTTAGCTCCCACTGCATCCATACGTCTATTCATGCAATCTCTTTGTTTCTGTGGTTCCTTATATATTGTCGGTGAAGTGTGTTGTTCACGCATTCCCACCACTTCTTTCCAAACTGCCTAGATTTTTTTTAATTAAGCGTAACCTAAGAGATTATAAAAATATGAAACTAAGAGATCAAGGAATGGATTTGGGATGGATATGGATTTTATGCGTTGCTAAAGGTCGCGTAACAGCACATGCGGTCATGAGGACATGTGGGTAATTATTTAAAGTTATTTGAAATCAACGTTGATAAATTGATTTTTAACTATACTAAAATCTTCGTAACTATAATATCAACAACTGTAGACTGCATTATGAATAGTTTTAATAATTATTTTCTAGTTTATTCCAAATTTTATCCTTACTTTTTGATAGTTTCAGAACAATTTAGATACCTCATGGACGTAATACCAAGATTATAATCTCGAATTTGATCTGTCACTTGATTCTCATTTCTTTTGTATGTGAAGTCATAGGATACAAGTGAGTTGAAAAAAAGTTTTATAGCAGAAAAACAATTAATAATAAAATAATTTCCCTCTGTGGAATCGACTATGAGTTTAAAGAAGTATTCGTCATCTCCGGATAGCATGATCGCGAAGAGAAGAGTAAAGAGAACATGAAATTCAATACAAAATCATTGTTTAAATACCACTGTCAGAGGCAAGAGGACTCACACCAAAAAGAATCCCAAAATCTCAGAGGCAAGAGAACTCACATAAAAAAGCACCCTAAATTGTTAGAGGCCAGGAGATTAACACCAAAAAATACCCCAAAATAGAAGAGATAAGGGAACTCGTCGAAAACCACCTCGAAATGTAATAAGTGAGGTGAGCAGAATCATCCACGACATTGGTTTATTATTTTATTATTAACTATCGTTTTCCTAAAATGAAACCGTTTAGAAAATTTCATTTAAAAGATATCTAAATCGTTCTCCAACCATCCAAAAGTACACGTTAACAGAATAATAATTTTTATCAGGTGTTAGAACCAATGGGACACTACAGCACGCTTGAATGTCTGCTTATAAAATTAATAAAAAATGCCCCATTTTGAGAAAAATTCTAAAATGTCTTTTAAAATAGGAGTCACAGTCAGTCCCCTGATCCTCTTTTTTCCTATTTTTTCCATTTTCCCCTATTTTGGAAAAAATCCCGTATAAGCCATATATATAAGAAACAGGAACGTATCGTCGTCAAAAACGCGCGCCACAATGCTTGTGCAACTATTAACTTGCGCAACTAGCGATCTATAATTGATTTCTTCTGGAGGACTTTATTGCTGTGATGGTGAATTTATACCTCTTATCGTCTAAACGGTGCAGGTAGAAAAGTCCATAGCAGTAAAAGATATCGGGCGTACTTTCTGTCCATTTTTCCGCTCTATCTCTTTTACTCTTGTGGACTTTCTGCCTGTACAGGTCGGACGAAACTAATTATGATTGGGCTTTGTCTATAACGCATGGTAATGTCGACGTTGAGCGTGGATTTTCGAATTAGATCAAGTTTTAAACCAGGGAAACACGAGTGTGATTAAAAAAAATATATATTAAATGCTAAATTGGAAACTTTAGATGGTTTAAAGAAATACTCGTGTACGTTATGCCCATCAGTTATATTTATCATATTTAGAAGAAAACAAGTATATTTCTTTTAAAGAGCAGGATGATCAGGTTAAACAAGCGGAACGTAGATTTAAAGAAGCCGAAATTTTAGAAGATACTAGAACCTCATACGCTTATGATCAATATATTTACATGTAGTTATTTCATTTAGAAATGAAGTTCAATGAAATACCATGATATTAATTTTTACTTTAGTAGCTTTTATTTGTACACGTGGGTACGTGTACGCATGGGTACCTTATCATGATTGGTTGGTTGGTTGTAATGGAAAAAACTTCTTTAATTTCGGCGTGTACAAATTTGCATAGCAATATATAGTAAATTATCTTGAACGGGAAGAGTTCAGATGTCAAGCCATTTCGAGCGCGCATAGCACTTGGATGGGTGACTGACTATCTATCGAGCGGGAGGCTTAAAGCCGAGTGTTACTGTATGTATTCGATGAGTAGGGTTAAATGTATGCTTTCGAACTCAACTTTTGAAAAGCGAGCTAAATTTGGGAGGTGATTTTCTGCAGTTTTCCTCTCATCAGGCCAAACTTAAAGCAAAATTCGAGTACATCTGATACACTCGCATGCAGCCGTTGGTTATCCCTGGTTGTAATTAAATTCATAGAGTGATTTTGAGCTACTCATGCTAAATAACTCAATCATGCTTTAGCAACGAGGATGAATATATTGAAAGAGCAAAATAAACTACAGAAAATCTTAAATAAGTAAAATATTAAATTGAAAACATTATTAAAATAATGGAAGGAATGATAAAAAAGAAGAAAATACTGAAATTAATGCAAATTAAATTTTTTTTTACTGTTTATGCTTTTTAAATTCTTATTAAATATATAGTGCATACATTTTCTTTGAAAATAAATTTGTTTCAAATTTTCAAATTTTTTCGATTTTTATATTATAGTTCAGATAGAAGAGTTTTATTTATTATGGAAGTGGTTATAGCTGCATCTATGTTTTTATGTATGTAAAAAATAGACCATTTCTGAATTTGTTTATGAAAATTAGACCGAGAGACCTTCCATTTAAGTAAATAATAAAAATAAACCAAAGTGTAGTATACTTTTATATCAAAACACGAAAAAATGTTAAACTATTCGAGTTATTCATATTAAAATACTGAAATTTGACATTTCCATAATAGTCTTTAATAATCTTCAGTAGAAAAATTAGTATTTTTAATACGAAATGTTATGAATCTAAATTTAAAGATTAATCATACTAAAAAGTGATGCGGCGGTTAATAGTTTATCTAAAAATAGTTTCAATAAGCAAAAAAGTGAATATTATAATCTGTAAAACTTATTGGAGAAATTTTCATCATAAATATGAACGTGCCTGGAACCTGTGACCTATTATAGAAATTAAATCTCATGTCTAGATTTTTCGTGTAGTAGAATAGTTGGAATAAAAGCTTCTAGTGTGTCCCCTAAGGATTCACAGGTTTCGTGTACCTTCTTCCCTATTCCTTTACACACACCCCACACACTTACTTGGTATCGGAAGGGGGACCTAAAGTTTAAGGTGAGTTCTGAACCACCAAGAGCAACAGCTTTAAGTACTCAGAGAACCTTTTTCTCTAGAGGTACCGGTCCCGGTTCCCGAATATGTCCGAGCAATCTCAAACTTTGCCGAATGCGTTCGCGCAACTGCACGAGTGTACGTGTACTTGCGGACGCCATTAGTAGACTTCTTTTATAATTTTCAAGTAATTTTTGTTCGCGCGTTAGTTGTGTAATTGCATTGTGAATTGTAAAGTACACAATTCAAAAATAATCTTCAATTATGTGCGTAGCTTCAAATCGGTAATAGTGTACATTTTTTACTTTTTTGAAATATTTTTAAACAATTTAAAAAATTATTTGTTCAAAATGAAATAACGCAATTTTCCGAGAAATATAAAAAAAATTTGTATTGTCTTGAAACCTTTCAAAACCCTTAAATATAAAAAAATGTATTTCAAAATCGTCAAAAACGTACACTTTTTTCAATGATTCAAATTTTTCGTACATTTTTTTAAACACCTGCAAAATTACAGAAAATGCTTTAAATATCCTAGATTCTTCTTTGACAATTTCGAATATATTTTAAACTCTCTTTAAATATTCTTCTAAAATCAATTTTTAAAAATAAATAGTGTTTTTTCGTTTTCCTAGAAATAGTAAAAACATTTTGTTATTCTTATGAAACCTTTTATAATTTTTAAAACGATTCTACATTTTTGCTCCAAACCTGAAAAAATGTTGTTTTTTTTTAATTATTGAAAATCATTTCAAGATTTACATTAATTTTGAATATTTCCAAAACTTCTCTGAAGAAAAAACATCTCTTGAAATTATTCGATTTTTTGTTGTAAATTTGCTGCTAATTATTAAATTGCAATTTATAAATCAAAATTAATTATTATTTCGCTTAAAAATTTAAAATTTTCAAAGTAAAAAGTCTGAAATAGTAAAGTTCAAAGTTTGTAAATCTTTGGGATTTGGATGAATCAAGGATTTTTATTTAAAAATGTGCAGTTTTAAACATTTGATTTATAATTGCTCGTTTTATATGCACAGTCAAATATTGCTACTAATTAAATAATTGTTCTTTTTCTAATTAATTTATTTTTATGGGTTGAAAATGGTATATTGGAGACTGAAACTGTATTTGAATAAAATTTGAAATTGAATCATTTGGACGCTTACATTTTTTTAATGGTTTCAGAGTCGTCTTTTATTTTTTATTGTGAAAGTAATGAGAACTCCATTTTAAAAAACCATGCTTAAAAATGGCAATTTTTTTAATAGAAGATTTTAGAACTACGCATTTTAAACTAAGAATATTATAATGTAAAAAGTTGACAAATGAACTTAAAACTTAAAACAAGCTTAAATGTAACTTATTTTTAATTTGATGTAAAGATTTGAAAACATCAAATCAAACCATTCTTCGACTTACAATGCAGCAATGAATTATAAAAAAATTATTTCTTCTGCCTTATGATCACGGCAAAATAAAAACAAATTAGAGCTATCAATTCAACTCCATTTATTTTTAGAATAAAAATTAAAACTTCGGCGACGTTTAAGCATCACTGCGTGCCTTTTTCAAAGTATCTAAATAATAATTGTAATAAGCTAATACATAGTAAAAATAAATATAGTTTTGAAAAAGTTATTTTTTATGAGTAAAAAATATTTAAAATAATACCTTAGTTTAAAACAATTTGTAAATGAAACAACAATCATTCCAATTTTGGAGTCAATACGTGTCAATTTTTTTTGTTTTATAATTAAAAATAGTTTACACGTTATTAAAGTTTAAAAAAAGCAAAACTCGAAACAATTATTGTGGATGAGTAAAGAGAGAAAGCCTCATAAAATTTAAGAAGCTTTTTTCAGCCTAAAAACTACATTATTAACGATTACACAGGTCGACAAAATTTGACAAAAGTCAAAAGCCAGAAAGCAGACCAAACATTTCCGAAGGATTTTGATGCGCTGAATCCGAATCCGAACTCAAAATTGCTCCTTTACGTCAGGTTTTTAAGATATCCTAACCTAAAAGTGCAAAAAACGCGTTTCTTAGCTGTTTTTGAGGTTATGTAACTGTCCATGAAAAATGTCTACCACAAAGCTAATATGGGATTTGAAAGTACTAATCTTCCCCTTTCAAACCTATTTGGATTTATGAGGATATCTTTATTTTTGACCAAAATATTGTAATTTGAAATTTTTTATTTTTGCGTTTTAACCCATTAACGCTGAGATGTTCAGATTTATACAACACATTCTCTATTGCTGACGGTACGATATTTTTTCTTCAAAATATTATCTCAGGGTTTTTCGAGGGTGCCCTTTCTATTGCCGGTGTCAGTTTTTTGTTATAACCTCTAGAAGATCCAATATGGCGGCCACAATTTAGGGCTTTATAAAGAACAAAGGATCCCGCACAAAATACCAACAAAAAAGCGTACAGTCGTTTGGAACCAAACTTTGCACATTGATAAAACAATAAAAAATATGGGGCCCGTGTCTTTTCATTTCTACGGAAGCCGTTTCCTAGGGGTAGCAACCACCCCTAACAAGCCACAAGCATGCTAACCCACCTGACTCTAGGAACAATAAGTTTATTCGCATATTTTTCTTGAAATAATGAAGTCCCATGCCACAAGTGGGTTAACCCATCTGCCTGCTAATCCACCTAAACCCAGAAATCACCTCTACCAAATCATAAGCCGGCTAACCCACCTAACCCTGAAAGCAGCGAATTTAGTCGTTTACATTTCGTGAAATAATTGAATTCCACACTACAAGTGGGCTAACCTTGAAATGAAAATTTTCAATTTAGCGTATTAACCTATTAACGCCGAAATGTTATGCCATTGTCCCTTGAAAATGTTATCTGAGGGGTTTTCGGGGGTTCCTTTTCGATTGGCTCAGTTTTTTGTTATAACTCCTAGAAGAGCGAATATGGAAAACAGTTAGGGCTTTAAAAAAAAACTTTACCATTATGATTCATTTAATATTGTAAATTTACTTAGGATTTTTCAGTTTACTAAGGCAAGACTCAATATTTTCCAGCCACTTAAGGCTGGACTTGGAATTATTCAGCTAAGCAAGAAAGTACTTAATATTTTCCAGACAATTAAGGCAAGACTTTAGATTGCCCAGCCAATTATGGCAAGCCTTTGGATTTTCCAGCCAATAAAGGCAAGACTTTAGATTGCCCAGGCAATCAAGGAAAGACTTTAGATTGCCCAGCCAATCAAGGAAAGACTTTGAATTGCCTAGCCAATAAAGGCAAGAGTTTGTATCGCCCAGCCAGTTAAGGCAAGACTTTGAATCGCCCAGTCAGTTAAGGCAAGACTTGGAATCGTCCAGTCAGTCAGGGCAAGACTTACGATTGTCAAGCCAGTTAAGGCAAGACTTACGATTGTATGTCCAATGAAGGTGAAACTAATTGCTTGTTTTCTTATGAAAACGATCGCGCTTCATGTCAAACGATCGTTAAAGAGACTTTCGTTTATGACTAGTAGGTTCATTATCATTTCTTTGCAAAAACCAGCAATAGTTGCCCATCATTCTTACATTGCATCGACCTTTATAATATTGCTATTTTTGGTGTAAGTCTTGATGAAAGCGTTCGCCCATTTCTTCACTGAATGCTCCAACATTTTCTGGGAAATAATCAAAATGAGAATTGAGAAAATGTAATTTCATACTCATCAAATAACCTAATCTTTTAAAATTCTTTAACATACTATATACAGTACTTCCCCGCAGAAAACATTTTCAAGAGACAATGGCATACCATCTCGGCGTTAATGGGTTAATACGCTAAATTGAAAACTTTCATTTCAAAGTTAGCCCACTTATAGTTTGGAATTCAATTATTTCACGAAATGTAAACGAATAAATTCGCTGCTCCCAGAGTCAGGTGGGTTAGCATACTTGTCGCTTGTTAGGGGTGGTTTCTACCCCTAAGAAACGGCTTCCGTACAAATGAAAAGACACGGGTTCCATATTTTTTATTGTTTTATCAATGTGCAAAGTTTGGTTCCAAGCGACTGTACGCTTTTTTGTTGGTATTTTGTGCGGGATCCTTTGTTCTTTTTTAAAGCCCTAAATTGTGGCCGCCATATTGGATCTTCTAGGGGTTGCAACTAAAAACTGACACCGGCAATGGAAAGGGCACCCTCGAAAACTCCTGAGATAATATTTTGAAGAAAAAATATCGTACGCTAAAATAAAAAATTTCAAATCACAATATTTTCTTGAAAAATAAAGATATCCTAATAAATCTAAGTAGGTTTGAAAGGCGAAAATCAGAACTTTCAAATTCCATGTTAGCTTTGTGGTAGACATTTTTCTTGTACAGTTACATAACCTCAAAAACAGATAAAAAACGCGTTTTTTGCACATTTAGGTTAGGATATCTTGAAAACCTGATGTACAGGAGCAATTTTGAGTTCGGATACGGATTCAGCGCATCAAAATCCTTCGGAAATGTCAGGTCTGGTCTCTGGCTTTAAAATTTGTCGGCCTGTGTTACGAAACCGTTCTAAGTGTTTTGGAAACAACGACGAACATATGCCTAGGAGATAACTAAGGCGGTAAATCGTTGATGAAGATAAAGGCAGTATATAGAGTGAAATACAATGATTGGCCAAGTTTCCATAGAATTACTGATGAGGAAGCGCCAATTTAAATTAAATTTAAAGATTTAAAGAAACATTTTCTTGTAACTAAAATAAGATGACATTAATTGATTATACTTTGGTAAATTTTATTAATATTTAAAATTTAATTTTGTAAATTAACAGAAATATTTCAAAATTTATTTATGAATATAGATTCAATAATACGTCTTTGATAAGTATTTTTTTCAGTAGCTAATATTATAATATTGCTGAATTCGAAATCGAAATAGTGATTAGAATTCCAATTTCGTTCTAAAAATAAATGGAGTTGAATTGATAGCTCTAATTTGTTTTTATTTTACTTGACCGTAAGACAGAAGAAATAATTTTTCTACAGTTCATTATTTTCAATTTGTAAATAATTTCTGAGAATAGAGAAAAGATAGAAAGATTATGTTTTAAAGTGCAATATTACGTTGTGTGTTATGAAATTTGTCATATTTCATGTGATTGGATACATTTTTCGTCTAATTTTTTTTAATAAGATCACATATTTTTCACAAGCGCTGTCATATTTTACATTTAGTATGTAAGTGATTTCCACATATACTCAGCTACGTATTTCTGCGTTGCGTGCGAGTGTTTACACACGAAGAGAAGTTTGGTAGAGCCGCTCACCCAACACGTGCAATTGTCGCGCCAATCATAAAGTGAACAGCGCCTCTTCTGTTTTACAAAACGGCTCCACTGATTCGGGAGATCCATTATTCCGAACAGGCCGAACAGTTTAACCGACACAATAGTCGAGCCGTTCTGCACACGCGGCGCTTGCGGCACATTTCCGCGCTTGCGCAGTTTAGGAAAACATAGCACTCCCGTGTCGAAGCGACAGATCTTCGCAAGTTTGGGATAACCAGTGCCCCGAATCTGCAGCAGATGCCACGCCAAATCGAAGCGCAGCAAATCCCTCACGGCTGGCTCGGCGAATTTACCTAACTTCTCTCCGTGTATGTTAAGTTAAAATAGACGTCAGGTTTAAGCTAAGAATGTATTGCGTAGAATGAATGTGGTATGTATATATGCGTTTCCGGATTGGGCCTAGTGTCCATACTTAAGTTTGTTAGTTGTGCGTTATTTATCTCTGCCACTACAGGTATACTTCTTTCTTTCACTCGATTCTTTCTAACGATGAGTCATAATTTTTCGTATAGTGTATTTCAGAACCTCATATTCTTTCTACAAAAGTTTTAAAAGATTGTTTTTAGTGTTTCAAATTTATTATGTTAATGTCGTCTTGAATTCGCTCGTTTACTTTGATATACTGAATATCAAATATCCATACTTTTTATGATAAATGATTTTATGATAAACACTTTTTCTACTTATTGAAAAAAAATATTACATGATCCTATTCTAAAAAGATTATACATATCGAAATATCGAAAAATTTAACGCAAAAATGTGAAGACCCGATTTCTTATTGATGGAGTTGCAGTCAGGGAAGGCACGTGACGTGTCAAACTATAAAGCAATCACGACATCGGTCAACGACTATTATACTATTCTTTCCTTTGAAATTCCACCGTAACTTCTTTGTATTTCCCCGTTGGTTACTGCACGGGATCCAATCTACTTCAATATTCAAAACTAAAATGTGTATTTTCCTATTCCATAAAGATTTTTTCTCAAAGTGGAAAAGTGTATTCAATACGTAGATCGAACAACGAGGACGGCATCGGAGATTCTTTATTGGTGGAGTTGCAGGCTTAATTCCATCATTTTGTTATAGTCCAATCAACGGGGAACAAATATCACTCAAAAAGAAAAGAATTCGTAAAAGTAACATTTTTTTCACAAATACGTTGGCAATGGTTTTATAAAGATATTGTAAACACTCCTCTAACATATGTGTACGGCAAAGTTCCGAAATTCTGGAAAGTATTAAACAATAACATGTTTTTTAAAATGACTCGAGAACTGTTGATTTTAGGTCGAATATGGTGATGTGAAAAAATGTTCATAATTTTATAGTGCACAAAAAAGGTTCTATCTATTGTGGACCTATTGTCAACGGCTGCGCTATGAAATTGGATTAGCTGCATAATTCTTTTATTACTGAACAAATAAAATCTTAAATATCCTGGAAAAAACGTCGGAAATATATCAGGCAATTTGTACTGGAGCAAATGCAGGTTCCTGTTAAAAAAACGACTAAACCATTTGCATGACAAACTATCAGTATAAAATGAGCTCAACTTCAGTGTACAATTTGATATGATTAAGAGGATGCTTTTGAGATGAAACTTATTGCAAGTGTTCCTCCATTTTCATACCATACATTTTCCAATTTGTAGGTCAGAATAATAATATTTAGGGCCTCGTTTAAAGCTTTAAACAAGTAAATTTCAAAATTTAAGCTATTATATCGTAAGCAGCGGTGATTATGAGTCCTGATTATGAGAACAGTTACCTCTTTCGATGATATTGAACCCTTCGAAATTTTTTCGCTCACTTTTCCCGACAACAGACTTGGCTTTTAGATGGCCGTGGCGTCACTGTAAGCAGGTTCTCAATGAGGACAATTTCAAAAATAAAAATAAAATTATAAAACAAAATTAATGCAATGCACATTAAGCCATATTTTTATTTTATGAAAAATATATTCTGCTTGATAATTTGAATAAGAGTAATTACAAACATATCCTTAAGAACCTATAAAAAACCATAATTACAAAACTGAATTTTTTATTTTCAAACGCAGTGAATAAGACAATTAGCAATAAATATAACATAATTTTGAAATATCTATAACTCGAATTAATTTGTACTTTATTCCCTAAGCACTAGAAAATTGTGGTGGAATTTACTTCACACGTAGAGATTAAAAACTTCATCTTTTTACATTCTCATTTAGGGGTTAAATCTACTATGTCAAGATTCTTTTTTGCAATGTTAACAACATTTTATTGAAGTAGACTGGGAAAATATGGCCGCTCCCGCAAAACACGTTTTTTATTATTGCTTGCGATGTGCATGATAACTCAAATAATCTGAATCCTCAACAAACACAGATTAATTTGTAACTAAATAATTGCGATTTTTCATCATAATAATACAAATAATTTCATTTGATTGAAAATACCCGAACTCTATCATGTTTTCCCTGACATTCCCAAATTTTCCGGAACTATCAGACCTGTAACAATTCTAATACTTCTACTTTTGGATTTTGAATTGCAGACAATCGTTCTCGGAGATATCATGCTTATCGCAAGCAATAATAAAAAACGTGTTTTGCGGGAGCGGCCATATTTTCCCAGTCTACTTCAATAAAATGTTGTTCACATTGCCAAGAAGAATCGTGACATAGTAGATTTAACCCCTGAATGAGAATGTAAAAAGATGAAAAGTTTTTAACCTCTACGTGTGAAGTAAATTCCATCACAATTTTCTAGTGCTTAGGGAATAAAGTACAAATTAATTCGAGTTATAGACATTTCAAAATTATGTTATATTTATTGTTCATTGTCTTATTCACTGCGTTTGAAAATAAAAAATTCAGTTTTGTAATTATGGTTTTTTTATAGGTTCTTAAGGATATGTTTGTAATTACTCTTATTCAAATTATCAAGCAGAATATATTTTTCATAAAATAAAAAGATGGCTCAATGTGCATTGCATTAATTTTGTTTTATAATTTTATTTTTATTTTTGAAATTGTCCTCATTGAGAACCTGCATTGCAGTGACGTCACGGCCATCTAAAGGCCAAGTCTATTGTCGGGAAAAGTGAGCGAAAAAATGTCGAAGGGTTCAATATCATCGAAAGAGGTAATGTAATGTAATCGTCCAAATTTTCTATCTCTGGTTTTTAACGGATCTTTGCGTTTCGGCACTCACAGAATCCGAAAATCATAAAATTTCATCGGTGTCTGTCTGTATGTTTGTATGTCTGCATGTATGGTTACCTGAATGTTGTAGTCACGCTTACTTTTGAAGGATTTGTCCAATCGAGTCCGCATTTGATACACGTCTGAAGTTACCCAAAATGAAGGCTAAGTTTGTTAATCAGATATTTCGAACCAAAATTAAAAAATTGGGAGCATTTTCAAAATTTAGAATTTTTTTTTTTAATTTAAAAAATTTTATCATTCAAAATTTTCACTAAATGCCAAAAATATTTTAAAACTATTCTAGCCGATTTTTTCGATTAGCCCAAAACTAAAAAAAGTATAGCATTTTCAAAAATTAAATTTTTTTTCTTAATATTATAAAAATTTTGTCAAAATTTCTTATAGATGGGTAAAAGACCTGCAGATTATCTAAATACAATTTTTAATTTCCATTAAAATTAGAAAAGTTATACTTTTCAAAATTTTGAAAATTTTCAAAAAGTATAACAATTCATTTTTTTCATAGATCCAAAAATTTCATTCAAAATTTTCTCTAGATACCAAATATATTTCAAAACTATTCTAGCCGAATTTTTTTATTAGCTCAAAATTTAAAAAATTAGAGCCTGTATAACCTAACTTTTAAGCGTGAAGCGCGATTATCGGAATGAGAATCGTCAAGGCCGTAGGTACTTTGAGTACCTTCTTTAATGACAAATTAAAAAATAAGTGTTCAGCTTAACTTAAGAAAACGGAAAATGATTAAACAACCACAGTAGGGCCCTATTAGGATCAGGAAAAATAAAATGTGAAGATTATTTTGCAATATCAGAATAAGCAGTACCATGCCAAGGTACACGCAAAAAATTGTAATAGACATTTGAGTTTTTAACATAGAATGTAGAAAATTTCGCATTGTGGTCTGTGCACAAATGTGGAGGGTAATGCAAAGACCGAGCACGGAGAGCGAGGTAAATACATTACCGAGCGCGGAGCGCGAGATAAATATATTATCGAGCGCGAAGCGCGAGAACCAACAGTCGCGGGCCCTAGGCGCGCTCAAACTCACGAGTGAAGTGAGCTGCGCGCGCAGCACGCTTTCAGAATGTGCCCGCGAAGCTGGCGGATTTTTTACTTATAAATGTGCGAACTATCCCAGAGATAAGAAGAGTTACACAATATAGAGGGAAAAAGTCCTATACTAAAAAGATCATACATATCGAATATCGAAATATCTCAAAACATCTGGAAAAATGTAATGCAGAAATGTGAAAACAATATTCCTTATTGGTTAGTCATATACTTGGCGCTGGATTTGAATCTCTCACAAGTACATGCATTTTGGTTAACTTTATGCGAAGTATCTTAACCCTATTGGTCCCAATTTCCCTAAATTCCCAATTCAAAGTCCCAATTTCGAAAGAGTAAACATTTCTAGTTTAATTACTCTAATGAATTAGTTAGTTTTTAAATTCATTGTTAGTTTCTCTGAACATTGTTAAAAGGGAAAAAAGTGTTTACAAAATATTTTTAGGGTTTACTAAAGGGGGATGGTCCCTGGCCACCCCAACCTAAATCAGTAAAAAATTTCAACTTTAAAAAATCAAAATTTGTAATTATCTTGAACACGGTCAGAGAAACGTGAAAACTAAATAAATTTGACGGTTTTTGAAGACGCGGTTTGTCTTCGACCAAAGCGAACTGACCTAACATTGTTTAAATACAAACAAAAAAATGAAGATTTTGAGTAATGTTGAAAATGGCGAGAGATACACGAAAACTAATAACATTTTCAGAATTTTACAAAGAGGGATGATCCTCAGATACCCTAAACTAAACGAAAAAACAAATTTTCAATATTTAAAAAATTTTGACTTTTTCGAAAGCGCTCATGGAAACATGAAAACTAAGTAGATTTTAGGGGATTTGAAGATAGGTTTTATCTTCGACCAACTCGAAATGAACCAATAAAAATATTTTTTAAATACCCCCCCCCCCCCCCCCCCCCCCCCCCCAAAAATGAAAATTTTGATTTATCTTGAAAAAGCTGAGAGATAAGCGAAAACTGACAATACTTCAGGGTTTCCCATAGGGAAATCACTTTCCACACAAAGGTTAAGGTTTTTACCGGTAGTATGCTTTTTGTTCTCGAGTTTCCTAGGTAGGCACCGGCTGAGGGGAGCGAACGTCCCCTTCCACTGCACGGACTACGGATCTATCCTCTTCTATCATACCCTCTCAAGCAATGTCCAGCCCTACTTTCCCTCACCCTTCGTAGTTCAGTGATAACTGAAATTGTATTGGAAATATGTTTGAATATTGGTATATGTATATCCTATTTAATTTTTAATTATTAATTATATTTTTACTTTTTGAGTTTGTCATAATAACGCGATACTAATGAAAAGAATTCCTGAAAATAAAATAAAGAATCTAACGACCAAATTTGGACAACCACCACAAAATGTTCCCATTGGAATCTTAAAAAAAGGAACACTTCTCTCCCCTCCCTTTCCCCTTAAAAAGAAAAGAAGAAAAGAAAATTATTCATCTTTACTTTGGACTTTTCATCAATTTGATTATTGGACGTTAAAAAAGGATTTAACATTGGATTGTTTTCCTATTCAAATATCCTTAATTTTAACGCGATACTAGTTCAACAAAGGTCAATCTAGAAAGTTCTTTGGATTGATACATTTTAGTTTGTTTTAAAACAAATGAATGCTTGCGTTTCGATTCACAGTTCTGAAATTTATTAGGAAAATGAAAACTGTTACATTTAATCTGGGTTTGAAGTTGAATCTCTTTCAAAACTTCAGTGAAATGGAAAACATTTCGACAATCACAACATTTCGAAAACACACCACAGTGTATCCCTAAAGAAATGGGTGGCGGAGAGAAGGGCGGGGGAGAAAAGGGCTAGACATTGTTTGGCTTACTGACGTAGTCCGTGCAGTGGAAGGGGACGTTTACTCCCCTCAGCCGGTGACTGCCTGTGAAGTTCGGGAGCGAAAAGTCAATCTCCCGTTTTTACATAGGGGTATTGTATTCGACCTACATAAACTAATTCAATAAAAGCATTTTGTTTTCAATACAAAAAATGTTGAGTTATCTATGAGAAGGTTGGGAGATACGCGAAAACTTGCAACATTTTCAGAGGTTTCCTAAAGGGGAATGATCCTCAGCCGCCCCGACCTAAACCAATAAATACAATTTTTTTAAATACAATTTTGAATTCTCTCGAAAACAGTCAAAGAAACGTGAAAACTAAATAGATTTAACGATTTTTCCAGAGGCGGATGACCTGGGTCACTCTGATCTGAAGCAATAAATAGATTTTATCAAATTAAAAAATCTGAAATAATATTTATTTCGAAAACGTTTATAGAATCGCGAAAACTAATTTCATTCTAGGGTTTTGCAGAGGGGTATTTTCAAGCAACTGGAACTAACCTAAAAAAAATTTTTTTATTATTTTTTTGAATTATGTCGCAAACGATCAGGGATACATGAAAAACAAACAAATGTTCAGGATTTTGCAGAGCAGGATTGTTTTCGACAAACTCAAAATAACCCAATAGAATGGTTTGAAATGAAATAAATAATATAACTTTGATTTATCTTGAAAGCAGTGAACGATGCGCGAGAACTGAACAAATTTTCACTGTTTGATAAAGATCCACGACCACCCACAACTAACAGAGTAAAGTAGAGATATGCGAAAAGGGACAACATTTTCAGAGTATTACATTCCGGCATGGTCATCAGGCACCCTGAATTAGTATATTAGAAAGAGTTCAAAATAAAAGTTTTGAGTTATCTTGAAAACGATGAGATACGCGAAAACGGACCAAATATTCAGGGCTTAATACAAAGGGTGGTCGTCAGGCACCGCAAGTTAACCCTATAAAAAGATTTTCAAAGGAAAAAATCAAAAATTTAAATTATCTCGAAAACCATGGGGTTCACCCAAACACTTAAAAAATTAATACTAAATAAAAATTCGTATTTATATTGAAGAAGCTTCAGATTTCCCGATAACGGTGAAATATACGCGTAAAATGTAAAATTTTATATATTGTCTAGAAATGGACAGATTCATTCGGATTGGAAATAATTGGATGGCGAGGTTGGATTAATTCGGATTGAAGTTAATGTTTATGCGAGAATTTAGAAGGATTGAAAAGATTTTTTTGGATGAGCACACTTCCCGGAAAAATCAGTTCTGTCTCAGGTTTGGACCTATACGTTTTCCGAAAAAAAACTAGGACTGTACTGGTTTTTTCGACAAGTTTGCTAATTGTGTTAAGCGCACGGTTTGTAAGTGATTAAAAGGTGTGTTAAGATTCAAGTTTATATATACGCCCGCATTTGAAATGAATGAAATTTCAGTTTGGATGGGTTTCCAGTTCACTCGGATAGAGTGAAAGTTTGTTTCCGATTGGTGTGTGATTCATTCGATTTGCTTTCTGATTCATATTTATCCATTCGGACTGATGTCAGATTCATTCAGATTCGTCGGATTGAATTAAAAAAGTCCTATTCATTTTTGGGAATTAGAAGCACGAACTGAAAAATGGATCCCGGATGCGTTCGTATTGAAGTTGGTGCTGATACTTGAACGAAGAAGGATTTATAAGTGAGCCTCGGATCCATTCTGATTGAATTTCGGGTTTAGACAGGTATTGAGATTAAAATTTAATTTGTTGAAATAATTAATGAATCTTGTAAATTTACAAAGCAGCGTAGTAAAGAGATATCGGGAAGATATATGTTTATGAATATTGTTGAAATAATTAATAATTATTGCATATTTTCAAAGTATCGTAGAAATAAGTTATTGGAATTACATTCTTTCATGATAACCGGAACTAATTGATCCTTCTCGTTGAAAAAGCTAAGCTATTAATTTGTGTATAAAAATTGTTTAAATAATTAATAATTATTTGAAATTTACAAAAAAAGCCAAACTCTGAATATATTTATGAAAATTTTTTAAATAATTAATAATTATTGTATATTTTTAAAGTATCGTACAGAAGAGTAATTTGATTTACATATTTTGCTGATTCACTACAGTAATTGACACTATTCAATGAAAAATGTTGAAGCTCTTCACTTTCTTATGAAAATTGTTTAAATAAACATTAAATCTTGAAAATTTGCTAAGCATCATACAAAGCAGACATCAGAAAAATATTCTTAGTAAATTCTGAAAAAATTGAGCCTATTCGTACAAAGATAGCCAAACTCTTAAATTTTCCATCAAAATTGTTTAAATAATTAATAGTTCTTGTAAACTTACAAAGCAATATACAAAATAGTCATCGGTTAGACATTCTTAGTTGACTACATAAACAAATTTTACCTATTCGTAGAAAAAAATGCCAAACTCTTAATTTTTTACTCTAATTGTTTAAATAATAATTCTTGTAAATTTAAAAAGCAACATACAAAAGAATCATCGGATAGAAATTCTTAGTTGACTCCGTAAACAAATAGAATCGTCGAAAAAAGGCCAAACTCTCATTTTTTAAATTGAAATTGTTTAAATAATTAATATTTTTTGTAAATTTAAAAATCAACATACAAAAGACTCGTCGAAAAGACATTCTTAGTTGACTTCGTAAACGAATTGACACGTAGTTTCAAATACGCTCATATGCGCCATGATTTTTTTTTAAATCTAGAAAATTGGCCAAGATATAGATGTAAGAAAATTTTACAAAGCTATTACCAACAAAATAAAAAGTTTGCAATTCGCATTAATGAAGGGACTTTCTTATGGGATTTCAAATGCGCTTATAAGCGCTATTAAATTTTTTGAAAATATTGAAAATTGTCCAAGATATAGAGGTAACAAAATTTCACGAAGTGATGGCCAACAAAATAAAACATTTGCAATCCGCATTGATGAAGAGAGTTTGCAATGGAGTTTCAAATGCACTCATATGCGCCATAAAGAAAAAATTTTGCGCCACATTGATAACCTTGTTATCAGTGATGAAAATAGGGGGGGCTGGCGTCATTTTTCGAAACTAATAACATTTTTTTTCAAATTCATCATACCGATCTTTTACAACTTTAAATGCGCCCCATCTACAAAATGGTGCGCTAGCTAATTTGTCTCTTGTGTGAGGTTTCAAAAAATTTAACTTTTTATGCTTTTGATGTTATTTTTTACGATTAAAACTAAAAGCAGATCTATCAAAAAATGATTCATGACAAATAAATCATTTTTACATTCTCATCAGAGAAGGTATTAGATTTCTGTAAAATTTGACCCCCCTAGTTGTTGTCAAATATCCACGTTCTGAATCCGAAAAATAGGTTTTTACGAATGTGTCTGTCGGTCTGTAAGTATGTATTTATGTCTGCCTGTCTGTCAGCACAACTTTTAAAAAAATCATTCCATTAGATTGGCATCTGGTACACTATTTTAGTGTCCTATACTAAAGTTCAAGTTCGTTAGCCAGCCATTTTGGATACAAATTCAAAAAGTAAGGGCATTTTCAATACTTTTGAGACCATTTTTTTTAATTCATAGAAAAAGTTTGATTTCTAAATGCCCTACAAGATTATCATAGCAACTTTTTGAATTTTCTTGATAAATCAAAAATTAAAATTTTGACATCATACAATGTAATGGAAAATCCAAATTTACATTTTTTCATGCAACATTTTCACAGTATTTCAAATATTCTCAAATATATTAATGCATT
>NC_046665.1:19574570-19581590 GCF_010883055.1 Belonocnema kinseyi | reverse complement strand
GCCATTATACAGGGGTATTTTATATTTCGCGCCTTTAAAGTTGGATTCGAATCGACCATTCGGTCAAGTCCGTGCATTTTCGGATCAAGTTTATCATAGTTTCCATGGTTGCATTCGAAACTTCAGATGGATACAAGTGTCAAAACAATTTAGGTTATGTTACATAGTAATTACAAATAATGAAAGTGTTTAATTAATAATGAAATGAGACATGTGAACTGAGTAGTAAACGTCAATTTTTTTCTGTGCCAATAACATTATAGAATGTCTGCTGAGTGACAAATACTATAAAATAGTAATAATATTCTTGCGCTTCCAGTGGGGGAAGAGTGAATTGTGTTTACCGTTTATTTACGGCATAAAAACAGGTATATTATGAATAGACAGTATATGTTTTAAATAAAGTGAATGAAAGTTACATGCGTAAACTTTAAAGTGACGCTACCTACATTTACTTACAGCGATTAGGGCCAACAGGTGAATCTGAACATAACCTCGAAATAATGACAGATCGGCCCGGCATCTTTATTATACTTTCGATTGATCCCAAGACTGGGGATTGATCAGCCTAAAATTAATTATCCGAGTTATTTGAATGGTATAGGCGTATCAAAAAGATATCTCGAAGCAATTTAACTTGCCCAAATATTAATTGATACAATTTTTAGGGATTTTTTCTATTTTAGAAAATGTTTTCTCTGAACCTCATTTCAAAATTTGGTTTGATCAACCAATAAAATAAATTAAATACTTGTTGGTGATAGGGTTGTACCAATAATAAATCTAGAAGAGAAATTTTAGGCCGATATTTACATTCCAATTTTTTTTAAATTATTCTATTTTCGAACTTGCTATATCTGGATCTGATTTCCAAATTGGCATTTGATCAGCACCTAAAATCAATTTTAAGTAATTTTGGTGGTATCGGTGTATCAACAAAAATTTCGAAACAATTTAACTAGCCCAAATTTTAATTAATAAACTTTTTATGTATTATTTTTATTTTAGAAAATGTTTTGTCTGAACCAACTTTTTCATTGAATTATTGTATTTTCGAAATTGCTTTATCTGGATATGCTTTGCAAACTGGCATTTGATCAGCCCCTAAAACTACTTCTGAGTTAATTTAATGGTATAGGTGTATCAGAAAGATATCTTGAGGCTATTTAACTTGCCCACATTTTAATTAATAAAGTCATTAGGGAGTTTTTTTATTTTAGAAAATACTTTCTCTGGACGTCATCTCAAAATTTCGTTTGATCAATCGATAATTAATATACGACAACCTCGAATGGAAAAGATAACATCTGTAATAAAATTTACAGAATTTGTGTCTTCAATTCTAACAGCATACTTTAAAGTTGAACGACGCCTCAAACAAATACATTAAAATAACATTTCGAGCATCTTTCAATTACACTCAAACATTCTTATTTTCTGATAAGATACCAATAATGTATGAATTTAATTTTCAGACCTGATGAAATAGATAATTATAGAATAATATCTAAAAAAATTGGAATAAAAATTCCGACCTAAAATTTCGCTTCTACATTTCTTCTCGATGCACTACTATCCTGAGCGAATTTTTCATTTATTTTAGTAGTTGATCAAAGAAAATTTGAGATGAGGCCCAGAGAAAACATTTTCTAAAATAAAAAATTCCTAAAACATTACTTATTAAAATTTGGGCTTGTTCAAGTGCTTCAACATTTTTTTGGATACACCGAACTATCAAAATTACTTAAAATTGATTTTAGCGGCTGATCAAATGCCACTTTGGAAATCAGATCCAGATATAGAAATTTCGAGAATGGAATAATTTGAAAACAAAATTGGAGTGAAAATTCCTTCTAAAATTTCACTTCTAGATTTATTACTGATACAATGATATCACCAACGAGTCTTTAATTCATTTTAGTGGTTGATCAATCCAAATTTTGGGATGACGTCCAGAGAAAGCATTTTCGAAGATAAGAAAGTCCCTAAAAACTTTATTAAATATAGTGCGGGCTAGTCACATTCCTTCGACATTTTTCCTTGATACAAGGATACCCTCAAAATGACTTAAAATTGATTTTGGGGGCTGATCAAATGCCAGTTTGCAAACCATATCCAAAGATAGCAATTTCGAAAATACAATAATTTAGAGAAAAAGTTGGTCCAGAGATAACATTTTATACAATAAAAATATTCCCTAACAACTTTATTAATTATAATCCGGGCTAGTCAAATTATTTCGAGATTTTTTTTTTGATACACCGATACCCTCAAAATTACTTAAAATTGATGTTAGGTGCTGATCAAATGCCAATTTAGAAATCAGCTCCAGATATAGCAAGTTCGAAAATGGAATATTTAAAAAAATTTGAATGTAAATATCGGCCTAAAATTTCTCTTCTAGATTTATTATTGGTACAATCCTATCACCGACAAGTGTTTAATTTATTTTATTGGTTGATCAAACCAAATTTTGAAATGAGGCTGATCAATCCCCAGTCTTAGGATAAGGTCCAGAGGTAACGATTTTTCAACAATGTTGAATAAAATGCACCAATTCTATCTGCATTTCCTAATGTGTATTTCTCCTAGGATCGATCTGTGTAAAAAACAATGGTAATCAAATTTTAAATTCAGAAGTAATGTTTAACTGATTAAAATGATTAATAAGTAATGATTGTTAAATTTTTAATAAGTAATTATTACTTAAATTATTACTGAAGAAAACGGTCAGTGATAAACATACAAAACCACCAAACATTTCTTTGGTAAAGAATAATCAATCGAAAGTATAATAAGCATGCCGGGCCGATCTGTCATTATTTCGAGGTTATGTTCAGATTCACCTGTTGGCCTTAATCGCTGTAAGTAAATGTAGGTAACGTCACTTTAAAGTTTACGCAAGTAATTTTCATTCACTTTATTTAAAACATATCCTGTCTATTCATAATATACCTGTTTTTATGCCGTAAATAAACGGTAAACACAATTCACTCTTCGCCCACTGGAAGCGCAGAATATTATTACTATTTTATAGTATTTGTCACTCAGTAGACATTCTATAATGTTATTGGCACAGAAAAAAATTGACGTTTACTACTCAGTTCACATGTCTCATTTCATTATTAATTAAACACTTTCATTATTTGTAATTACTATGTAACATAACCTAAATTGTTTTGACACTTGTATCCATCTGACGTTTCGAACGCAACCATGGAAACTATGATAAACTTGATCCGAAAATGTACGGACTTGACCGAATGGTCGATTCGAATCCAACTTTAAAGGCGCGAAATATAAAATACCCCTGTATAATGGCTTCTCCCCTGCTATTGTGCAATTTGGATAGTATTCGATTCGCCATGTATGTAAGCCCCAGCTATGTGTGTGTGTGTGTGTGTGTGTGTGTGTGTGTGTAGAAGAATTTGTCATAAGGGCAAACGCAGAATTTCGCCGGGGGCGGGTGCTTATCTGAAAAATTGTATCCGCTCCCAGCGAAATCGCGGTAAAATTTCAGCCACAACCACCTCTCCGAATCGTGAGATAGGTGGTTACAGCCTGTAACGGAATCAATACGACGATCCAGCAAAAGCCTCGTGCACCTTAAGAACACGGAGCGACCCAAGGACTACCACCTTCTGCATTTTTCCCGCAAGTGTCATTCTCCTTGGCTATGATGTTTTTGTTAGCTGGTGCCGAAAATTCGGTAACGAAAATGGTTCGCTTCTCGAAGTCAAGAAGAACCATGTCATGCCTCAAGTGAGCAACAGAAACAATTGTCGAGAACATAAAGTTCCAGTATATGCGGCACTTCCCATTCTCGACAATTGACTCGATTTCCCTAGGAGCATTTAGAAGAGCGATATTAAGGTGAATGCCGTAACAGTGACGGAGATGGTAATAAAGCATTCTTAGCGCCGCATAGTGCCTTTGAATGTAGGTCGTTCCCGCGTGAGTGGGACAACTAGATAGTATGTGAGCTAAATGCTCGGGGTGTGCATGGCACGCCCTGCAGCTATCATCAGGAATGTCTTGGCTCAAAATGTGGCGACGGTATGTTAAGGTGGAAATGACACCGTCTTGGCATGCCAAAATGAAACCCTCCGTACCAGACTTCAATCCGGGCGATTTAAGGATAGCAAACGTTAGGTGACAAGACATTGACTGATCCTTCACATTTCTGTGGAAGATACCGTGCATCCTCTTATCGAGGAGCTGTTCACAAAAGTTTTTCTCTTGTGTTTTCTTAATCCGGGCTTTCAGGAGTGAGTACTCGAGATAGATAAGATTTGATGCATTTTTCTCACCCCTAATACTGAAGTTAAGTCCGAGTGTTTCAGCAGCCTCCTCCGCTGCTTTGTACAGAAACGCTCCTTTGCCCACTTCTTCGTGATTCCTGACCTTTTTAAAAAGAGGGTCTCTTCCATTTGCAACTCTATGTGCTGTACCGAGAATAATCCTATTGTGAAGACATACAAGACTCAATATTCCGCGACCACCTTGACGGCGTGAGATGTACAGTCGCGGAACGGAAGACTTAATATGCATGCTTTTGTTCATGTGCATAACCTTTTTTGTCCCGATATCAAGGGATTTGAGCTCGTTCTTAGTCCATAGAACTACTCCAAATGAATAGAGTACTACCGGGACGGCAAGTATGTTCGTTGCCGATACTTTGTTCCTCGCCGACAGTTCGGAAGACCAAATCTGCCGGATGAGACGTTTGTATCTGCTTTGGAGAGTATCCTTTATAGATGTCACATCCTGAATGCGGCTCTCTGGCACGCCCAGGTATGTATAAGTCTCTCCTGCGCAAAAGTGTCGTATAGCACTTCTATCAACGAGCTCAGGATCTTCAGGGATGCCATTAAGTTTTCCTCGCTTCAAAAAAACCTTGGCACAATTGTGTAACCCAAATTCAATTGCAATTTCCTTAGTATATCGTTCGACAATCCTTAGAGCTAGATGTAGTTGCTCTTCGTTTTTAGTATAGATCTTAAGATTGTCTATGTAAAATACATGAGAGACCTTGTACTTTCGATCTGCAGGTTGGCCACACAAGTACCCGTCGGAATGGCGAAGTGCTAGAGATAGTGGAAATAATGTAAGGCAAAGGAGGAGTGGACTCATGGTGTCGCCCTGAAAGACACCTCTCTGAAAGGTGACCTTGTTAGTTGTCACCCGATTTTTTCCAGATGTGATAGTAAATCTGGTTTTCTAAAGCGGCATCAATCTCTATGAAACCTAACTATTTGCGGATGAACCTTTAAGATTTCCAAAAGACAGATGATAAGTCTATGGGAAGTCGAATTGAAAGCTTTCCGATAATCAATCCAGGCCATCGATAGGTCACGCTGGTAGAATGCTGCATCTTTGCAGACACATCTGTCGATGAGCAGGTTCTCCCGATATCCCACTACGTCTTTCTGTGAGACTCGTTGTGCATACATTTCTTGCCACACAGGTTCAATTGCCCGAACAATCCTATCATTTAGGATAACTGTGGATATATTATACAGTGTGTTCAGACAAGTAATTGGCCTGTAATTCTTCGGGTCAGCTAAGCTGCCTATTTTCGGCAGGAGTATTGTGATGAGCATATGCCCGCGAAGTGAGCAGATTTTTTAAATTACAGTAGGAGTATTTTATGGTGTTTTTCCAAATTTGGTCGTCGTATTCTTGGTTTCATTTTCAGAAATTCTATACATTAAATTGATTATTGGACGTTAAATAGGATTATAAATTTGATTTTAATGTAATTTAAATTTCTTAAATTATAAAAAATGTTACGCTATTAGCCAACATGGCACATTATCATGCAACATGATGCAATATGAAACTGTATATGATATAATTTAATTCTAAACTATGCTTTCTACAAAAACATGTAATTTCCATTAGTCGAGATCATGGTATCGAGATCCATGATGTATATATTATTATTGTCGATATTTCCTTTCTATTTTTTAAGTTATAGGGTGACCTATTTTTTGAACGTAAAATTAATATAACTAAAAAAGTAGATTTCTAATTTTATCGATCGCCGATAATGATTTCGATTTATTTTTCTTTTACTTTCGATCACAGCTGTTATTTTGTATCGAATGATTATTATGCATAATACGTCATATTTTTCTCATAATAAAATAAAATGAATAATATTGTTCACTGAATGCTCAGTCTACGTAAATATAATATTTTTTCTTGATGTATAAAATTTATTTCATTAATCAATCTCGTGTATCGATCGCTGATAATGAAGTAACCTGAATAAGATTTCTTAATGAGTGAGTATTTAATTTTATTTATAAAAGATTATTATGCGTAATAGGTAACAATATTTTAGGTTTCATTTAGGTGCCTTGTTATTGACTTTTTTAAAAGACATATAATGTATTTCAGTAATTTTTTAACGTTTTGCCTTATCATAAGGAGTTCTCTATAAATAATGTAATTTAGTCTTATAAAAATGTCATCATATTACGTAAACTGATTTTAGTTTTCACTAAGGTAAGTTATGATTGACTTTGTTAATGTATGTAAAGTGCATTTCCTGAAATTTTCAATATTTGTGATTCAATCACATATGTTCTACTTCATCATTCGGGGTCATACATAAATTATAAATTAGATAACGCAATTTTCGGACATTGTTGATCATGTTGACCATTTCAAAACTCATGTTATGCATTTTTATGTTTTATCATGTACATTTTCGTATTTGTACTATTGCTTTTTTAAGCAATTTTTATTTTTTTACTTCAAATCTTTTTAAATATCCAAAAAATAAAACACCTACTTATACTTCCTTTTGGGGGACAAGGGAACATAGGCCCCCGTGTTTGTCTGCTGGCCAGCAAGGGTTGTTGGCTCGGCCGATTTACTCGGGGATCCCAGATCCTCTTGATCGAGGACCGAGACATACAGTCTGTCAAGTTAAAGCGTGGGTGGCTTTACTCGCAGTCGGTAAGGTGTATCGACATGATTTTGGTGTCAAAATATTAAGAAGAGCTCCCT
>NC_046665.1:19562821-19574470 GCF_010883055.1 Belonocnema kinseyi | reverse complement strand
GGAGCTCTTCTTAATATTTTGACACCAAAATCATGTCGATACACCTTACCGACTGCGAGTAAAGCCACCCACGCTTTAACTTGACAGACTGTAGATGGCAAAAATTGCCGATCCTCTTGACAGAAGACCGAGAATCAAGAATAAGAGGAAAGTAATAAAAGACATAAGATCGAGGTAAAAAAAGTAGTAAAAAAAGCAAGAAGAAGTAAAGAAAGAAGGCTAATAAATAAGAGAGAAAAAATTCCCAGATCCTCCAGACATAGGACCGAGATGTAGGAGGAAAATCCCTGATACTCTTGACAGAGGACCGAGAGTAATAAATGAAAAGAAGGATCCCAAATCCTCTCTGCAGAGGACCTAGAAATGAGATGAAGAGGAAAGTAATAAAAGACGTAAGATGGAAGCAAAAAGAAGTAGTAAAAAGTGCAAGAAGAAGTAAAAAAAGAAGGCTAATAAATAAAAGGGGAAATTTCCAGATCCTCTAGACAGAGGACCGAGAGAGAGGAGAATAGCAAACTTGCAGAAGCTTGAAGAGCAGAGAGATGTCAATTTTTAAGTTCCTTTTGTGTGAAGCTCTTACTGTTATATGGTACCTATCGCCGGAAAACACTTTTAGATCAACTAATCGCTAATTTGGCCATAGCCGGAGACTTCCTTCTCTCAAACCGAAGTTGACTTCCGATCTTCCCTTTTTTCACTGACACTCTGGGCAAAGTTAAATAAGTCGAAGTCTTTTTTTTAATGAAAGGAAGTTATTCTTAAGTCGAGGTTAGGATTGCGCAAAATTAGTAAGTCAGGGTTTCAGAAAGATAAGTCATGGTTTATTACTCGGGCTTCACACACCAACGATTTATGTCCTCGATGTCAGCAGGTAATTCGTTAAGTGTTCGCTAATCGGAACGTCACCTTTACCGGGTGGTGACTGGTTTGCGGCTTGGTACTGACTAGGACAGGATCGAAGCCACTGAAGGTCTAGCCACGCGCAAGTAAAAAAAACGTACAAATGAAAGTTTTTTCAATTTAATTTTTAATTAAATTAAATTAATTAAATTAAATTAAATTTGAATTAAATTAATTTTAAAAATTCATTTCATATACAATTATAAGAAGCATATTCTTTACTAAGTTATAGAATACTGAAATTCTATGATTTGAACTTCGAATTACGTGAACAAAAAACAAAGCGTAGCAGTAAAAAAGCAGACTTCCCGCATTCTCACGAAAATGTGTCTATTGCATACAAGAGTCTTAAAGATATAAGTACACATTGTATTGAAAGCACTCAGTTCCATCACCATCGATATTTCTTAAAAATATTATCGTTTATCAGAAAAATATAATGGAACAACCGGTTGTGATAAAATATTTTTTTATGCTTCTTTAGCATCCGCATATGTAGGAAGTAAGTTTCTTTTTGTTTTTTTTTTTATTTGAAAATTCGGTATTATATTGGCACCAAAAGCCGATTTCGAAACCCTTGGTAATTCTAACCTAAAAGTTATTTTGCTATTTACTAGAATCTCGTTACCCCTTTTTGAATAAAACTTCCCCCGCGATAAAAAACTCAATGAATCAGGACTGAGTTTTTATTTTTTAATATAATTGAGGATTCCAGTTTCTATAGCAATGCATAGTATAGCATAGTTGGTTATCAAATATAACATTATAATACAATTTAAAAAATTCAACTCGTCGAATTGTAAAGAAGCAAAAGGCAATGTTTGTAAAAGCATCACATGTTTACATTCACAAAAACCAGTGCTTTTTGCGACAACTATTAAACACAGTTTCTTTCCATGTATTATTAAATAAGGATATAAAGTACCGAAATGTATATTTAAATGAAATCCGGATACTCAGAACAACGATTCAATTTGTACTGGACTTTAGAAAGAAATAATAGGCAAAAGCTATTTTTGACAGATACAAAAATCACCGAATGTTTTCAAATATGCATGTAACACGTTTCACATAGTACTGTGGAAAGACACTCTATTATTCGTATTTTTATTATATTAATAGATTGTGTCAGTTCACTAAGTTTCCTCCGAAACGTTTTCTGGACAGGATTAAAAAATCCCCAAAACATTGCGATCCGTTTTTTTTATTATTGAAAGTTTATCCTCTAAGTGGAATATTAAAAATTTTAAACTAAATATCGGAGTTCGGATAAAAAATAGCAAACAATGCTTTATGTGATTATATATTATGTGCGTACTTACTTATTTTCCCACTACAATAATAACACAGTATCCAGTCCACATATATAAGTCTCTATGTATACACTCAAAACACTTTTTTTTAACCTTCTTTTCACTTAACATATGAGCGCAACAAGCATAAAAGACAACTGAACGGCGTGATAGTGACAGTGTTGAAGGGGTCGTCGCAATCACCGTTCAAATTGAACTTAGCGTCCTTGTGTTGCTATAGTAACCAACATGGCCTCGGAGCTGGTATGCGTAATTACGACGAAAATGGAACGTTCATTGGCTAGACCTTCAGTGGGTTGGATCATGGAGTAGGAGCTCGCCTCTAGCGAAGGGGTCAGCCGTCTGCAAGGAATGCTGCGGCATGAAGTTCACCCAATCGATTTATCGAAGGTCGCGGGTCGCGGGCGAAAATTTAACTGCATTGAACTTATTGGATTGTAAATGGGTATTTAACCATACTTAAAATAGCAGGCTTGTGACGTCTGCATGTTTTGGGTTGGGAGCTGTTGTTTTGAGAAGTATAACAGAAAATAATTTCAGAGAAATTTACTTTTTGTAACAACTTTCAATAACAGCTCTAATCATCCAGATCTATTTAATACATAAGATACGCCATAATAAAGTCAAATGAATAATATTCTTTACCGAATTATCAATATTCATAATACGTCTTTAATAATCTTTCTAAATTTCTCATCCAGTCATAGATGTTCTACTTTATTATATTATGCGCGTTCTATTTCAGACGATATCACTAACTATACTATAATCTACTAGATGAACCACAAAAAACTCTCAGTTCGTGGCGCCACTGCAGTGGTATATTATAAGGTATAATTTATGTATATTTTTTTTACTTTCATCAACTCTTAATATACATAAAATGTGTAAACATCTGAATTCATTTCTCAAAATTACTTGTACGTGTGTTTAAATTTTTTCTGGAATTAGTTCAAAAGGTAAACTAAAAAAAATAAATCACATTTTCAGGAATGCAATTTGAAATATACAAAAAATATAAAGTAAAAAATTATTTTCAAGTTTCAATGATAATAATTCTTTGATGTTTTTATTTTGTAAACTGAATAATTAATCATTAGCTGATTAATAAATCAAAATGTCAGAAAATAAATAGCATATTCAAACTGAAAATATAAAGTAAACATTATTCAAGTTATTCAATAAATAAATTATTATTAGCTGACTTATTTGGTTCGCAATATTAAATTGCATTAGCATTGAAGTTTAACGTTGTTTATTTGAGTAACATAAATTGATTATTTACTTTAAGATTACGTAATTGAATATTATATATGTTCACATCTTCAGGGCTGACCTGAAACTGAGGTATCAGGTCATGATGTTCTTAAGTATACTTTCTATTATGTCTGTGATTGGCCAGAGCGCCCCACAGTGGAGACTGGTCGAACTTGATTGGCCAATCAAGTCTTTTTTAAAAAATCCGGGAGGACGGAAAGCCAAATCGGATTGGTACGATATCCATTGTCCCTATTGATGTTATTAGGGTGTTTTAAGATTTCGATTGCTTCTCTATGTTTTCTTTGAAATTTCTTGTGTGTTTTTGCAATGACTGTTATTTCATCAAATAAAATGTTATGTCCTGTTTCGATATGATGTTCAGCTAGTGCTGATTGCGTGAAATGTTTTAGCCTGACTTTACTTTCATGTTCCTTCATACGTTGGCTCACCGCTCTCCCGGTTTCACCAATATAAACTTTGCCACAAGAACAAGGGATTTTATATACTCTTGGATCGCTGAAGGGTGCCTTTTTATCTTTAAGGTTATTTAGTAGTTTTTCTATTTTCGCAGGTCGTTTAAATATGGTTTGGATGTTGTGTTTGTTGAGACTTCTTCCTATTTGTTCTGTGATACCTTGGATGTAGGGTAGGGTGATGGTCATTTTTCTCTCTCTTTCTTTCGTAAGTTGTGTTGACTTGCTTTTTTGATTGTGTTTTCTTATTGCTTTATCAATATGTTTGTTTGTGTAGTCGTTCTGTATTAGGATTTGTTTAACGTTTTGTAATTCCTTTTGTAAGTTATCTTTGTCTTTTATGGAGACAGCTCTGTATACAAGGGAGTTGATGACCCATTGTTTTTGAGATGGGCCATGGTGGGAGGAGGCATGTAAGTATCTGTTTGTATGCGTGGGTTTTCTGTAAACTTTATGTCCTAATGTATTATCAGATTTTTTGTAAACTAATATGTCCAAGAAAGGCAATTTTCCGTTTTGTTCTATTTCCATGGTGAACTGGATATTAGTTTGTAATAGATTGTTAAAATCGAAAAACTTATTTAGTTCATCTCGTCCATGTCGCCAGATGACAAATGTGTCATCAACGTAACGGAACCAGAATTCTGGTTTAATTTTGGCTTGGTTGAATATTTTAGTTTCTAGATGTTCCATAAAGACATTAGCTATTACAGGTGAGATTGGGGATCCCATTGCTGCCCCTGAGGTGTTTTCGTAGAATTGGTTATTGAACGAGAAGTAAGTATTATTGAGACATTTTTCTATCAAAGGTACAAGCTCGGAAGGAAAGTTTGTGAAAGACTTAATAATATTAATTGTATCCGAGATTGGTACTTTCGTAAAAAGAGATATTATGTCGAAACTCACTATGATGTCTTGGGGTTGAATGTGAATCTGTTGTATCTTTTTAATAAAGTCAAATGAGTTTTGGACGTGAGTGGTGGAGTTTCTTGTAAAAGGATTTAGTTTTGCAGTGAGGAAACGTGCTAGGTTGTAAGTTGGTGAGTTTATTGCGCTGACGATCGGTCTGAGTGAAATGTTTTCTTTGTGGATTTTTGGGAACCCGTAAAGTTTTGGAGAGATGGGATTAGTAGGTATTAAGTTAGATATTGTTTGGCTGTCAAGTTTAGAGTCTTTGAGAAGAGTCTTTTTGTTTTACTGACTATTGTTTGTGTGAGGTCCTTTTTAAGTTTTTTGTATGTATCGTCAGTTAGAAGGTCCATGATTTTGTTGGTATAGTCTTCTTTATTCATTATTACTGTTGTGTTGCCTTTGTCTCCGGGTAATATTATAATATCTTTATTTTCATTGACATCTTTAATTGCGGTTTTTTCCTGTTTTGTTAAGTTTGAGGATGGAACCTGAGCTTGGCGTAAAATTTTAGCCGTCCTGCGTCGTATGTCATTTGCTTTTTCGGGTGAAAGGGTATATATTGTGGATTCTAAATTGCTGACTATTTCTTCTTTTGGGATTTTCGATGGAGCTACAGCAAAATTATGTCCTGTAGATAAGTCTGAAATCATTTCATTGTTGAGAGGGTGGTCAGAGATGTTTTTGACTGTATTCGTTAGTTTAGTTTTCTTTACTGGAAGTAATTTGTTAAATTTTGTTTCTTGTTTTTGGGTGGAAAGGTCTTTAATCCCTTGGGATTGGTCAAACGGTATGCGGTCCAATGTGGACCAAATGTCAAATCTGAGGGTATTTGATAGGAAAAGGTGAAGGTTTAATAGTTTTTTTAGAGGTAGTGTGCATTATTAATATATAAAATTTTGAGATGGATTATTTTTTCTTTTTCAAAAAATGAAATTACATAAGGATTAGATTTAAATTGTTTTCAATCAAATAACATAAATTGATTGCTTGCAATAAGGTTATGTCTATAAATTCAACAATATGTATAGAGTTCCGAGGTTTTACAAAGAAAAGAAATAATCTTTTGTCTATGCTTCAAAGGAATTGAAAATATATTAATTTTTTGAAAAGTTGTGTATTTTTTAATGCGTTTTTTGGGAACTAAATTTCCAGTGGGTCTTCATTATATACATTTTTAAATGTTTGCCATGTTGTGAAATGAGTATCTGCATTCAGTTGTCAATATTATACGTACATGTATGTTGATTTTTTATTTAATTAGTTTAAAAGTTTATAAATAATTAGAATTCTCAGAAAAATATTAATGACTAATTATTAATTGATTCTGTTTAAAATTACGTATCCCGAAATAGTTAAAAGCTTATTAATAAATAAAATCTTAGAAAAGAAAATTTCAAATGGAAAACAAAAGTAAAAATTACTTTAATGTCACAATGAAAATAATTGTTTAATAATTTTAATATTGTGAACTCATTAATCAATATTATTAGATGATTAATTTTTTGTCACAATATTAAACTAAATAGAGGTTGAAGTTTAATATTCTTTATTTCAGTGACACAAATTGATTATTTTAATTTAAGGTTACGTAATTGAATAGTGCCTGTAATTTTGTATGATAAAAGTTTATTTTTATTTAAAATACCCCTATTTCAGTTACATAATTTTTGAAATGCGTGTTGTTGCGAAATTAGTCTGAATAATATTTTCAAAATTGTGTGTACATATCTTTTAGTTTTTCTGGGATTAGTTTAAAAGGTTGTCAATAATTAAATGTTTAATAGAAATATAAAATAAAATTTAGTAGAATGTTGCAATGAAAACAATTATTGACGCTTTTTATGTCTTAAACTGATAAATTAATTATTATTAGATGATTAACTTTTTTCACAATATTATATTATATAAGAACTGCATTTGAATTGCTTTTAATTAGGTAACATTATTTGATTACTTACTTTAGGGTTATGTAATTAAATGTCGGCTAAAATTGATATATTAAAAATTTGTGTTTTTTTAAAATATCTTCGTCATAATCAGTTATAATTTTTTTTTAAATGTTTGCAATAGTGCGGATTGAAATGATTACCTGATTTATTATATTAAAAATTAAATATCCTGAAATAATTTCAAAAGATTATTAATAAACCCAAATAGCTGATTAATTTTGTTCACAGCATCAAAGTACATAAAGATTTAATTTAAATTGTTTTAAATTAATTAACATAAATTGATTATTCACTCTCAAATAATTTAAATGAATTAGTTGATTTTATTGAGTGTCGACAGGTAAAAATTCAAATAATAGATCTTAAATTGTCGGTATACTGGTCCAAAAAATCTATTTATTAATAGACGTTTCGCCCTTGGGCGAAGGGCCTCTTCAGTAAAACATAACTATGCACATAGTCTAAACATAGAAAATGAAATCACCGTAAATCATATTGTTATATACAACCTTTCCCCCCTTTTTTATGTATTCTTTACCATATAATAATTCAATGGAGAGAGGCCTTGGTAACTTTATGGAGCAAACCATGCCAAGTCAAAGAAATAAAAACTGTTTGTTTATGATATATTCGTCAAAATTAGTAAAAGTTTAAAAAGTTAAAAAAAAATTTAAAAAGAGATATGTTAGCTTGCATGTTGGCCTTATAAGAACGTTATATTGACAATAAACATTGGTGGAACATCACATTATTCTTTCGTAGGCCGCCATGACGACGTGACATTTCATAAATATGGAGTAATAATTTCGTTTAAAGCAAAGCAGTTATATAAATAAGTTGAGTATCAGTCCAATAGTCCACTGTGTGTATATTACGCATTTGACGTCACAGAGTGATAGGAGATCAGACTCTCTTTTATCATCTTGTCGTGGGTGCATATTAAACATTGTGTATAATATTTTAAGATTTAGTAAAAACAGCTGTTTCGGTTAAAAATGTTATCTGTTTTGTAAAAAATTAAATCGTTATTTTCAAAATAATTAATTAAAATGAACTATAATAGCATAAAAATATGTCCTAAATTCAACAATAATTGGTATTATTAATCAACTTCAAATATACATTGCTGAGCTTCGGTCATCATGCTTACAATCGTTCTTATGTTCCTTTATCCTAGTATTGATGTTCCTTTTAGATTGTCCAATATAAACTCCTTTACAACTTCTGCAGATCACACAATAGATTGTGTGTGTTTTAAGACCCTTCCTCAAGGTCAACTTTGTTTTTTTAAATGGAAACCCCCCTTTTTTATATCTGCAATCGATAGAGCGGAAAATTTTATGTTCAGATACGTACCCAAGTCATAGGTCAATTGTAACGTTCAAAGTCAGTTAGAGGTTATTTGAAATTAACCAAGTTTTCCACGAGGTCAGTGTAATTCCTGAAGTGAATTTCAACGAGGAATTCAATGGTGAGCTTCATTTTGACCTTGAAATTGACCTTCATGGCTTTTTGAAGGTCAACTTTATCTTTTTAATTGGAAACCCCCCTTTTCACATCTTCAATCGATAGAGCGGAAAATTCTACGTTCAGGTACGTACCCAAGTCATAGGTCAATTGTAACTTCAAGGTCAGTTAGAGGTTATTTGAAATTAATCAAGTTTTCCAAGAGGCCAGTGCATTTCCTGAAGTAAATTTCAACGAGAAATTCATTGGTGAGCTCTGTATTAATCTTGGTGATGATCTTTAAGGTTTTTTCAAGGTTTTTTTCAAGCAGTTTACGACGTTTAGCATTACCCAGGAACAACGACGTGGACGTAGTAAATTCTGTTCCCATTGGGTTGCTTGATTAGCGTGAGTCCCCTTGCTTCTCACGCTTCAGTGAAGATGTTCGAACTGAAAACCTTGAGCTTCTTGACAAAAAGCTATGCGATTGTAAAAATGAGTTAAAGCATTACGAATCATCTTCCTATCAATCAAAGTAGCCTGTTGCAGAAAACGATTCTGCAATTCGTCTAAACTTTGCGGTTGCGTTGAGTATACTTTGCTCTTTAAATAACCCCAAAGAAAATAGTCGAAAGGCGTCAGATCAGGAGATCTAGCAGGCCACTCGATTTCATCCCTTCTTCCAATCCATCTTTAAGGGAACTGAGTATCCGAATAGGCTCGAACCTCCCTACCGTAATGAGCCGCTACTCCGTCCTGCTGGAACCAAATATTTTGAAAATTATCGCCTGTAATCTCCCTTATTCTTGGTACAATTTGGTTTCGGAGAAGCTTTTCATATGTACGGCCATTGAGATTACCATCGATGAAGAAAGGGCCTATCAATGTATCATTCAAGATACCGGCCTAAACATTAATGTTTTGCGGATATTATGTGTGACTCCAACATCCAATCAGGATTTATGTCGGACCAATATCTACAATTTTGCCTGTTAACTTCACCTTTTAAAGTGAAAGTAGATTCATCTGAAAATACTGTATTGTAAAAGAAAAGAGGATCTCTATCAATTCTCTCCATCATAATTTCACAAAATACAACCCGACGATCAGGATCGTCTTCATTGAGCTCTTGTATCAGATGAACTTTGTAAGGATGGAAATTAGTGCTTTTTAAATAGTTCGCACTTTCTCAGGAGCAACGTCACGCTCATCACTAGCTCGACGTAATCTAAGGTGTGAGTTTTCAACAAATGCTTGAGCTATGTCCATCTGCATCTCCTCAGATCCTGCAGATTTTGGCCGACCAGTTCTTTGAAGGTCCTTGATAGATCCATAATTCATAAAGCGCCTTGCAGTTCTTTCAATTGTTGATTTTGAGACAGGATAGAACCCTTCTCAATGACGAAAAGTGCGATTAAAAAGCAAACGAACTTCATCATAAGATCGAACTCGATCTCCCCAACCACGCATAATTAATACAATTAATACAGATACCCTATCTCGTTCCGAAAGTTTAGCTTGCGCCATAATAATCTTTCAACGAAAGATAGTAAGTATGTACTCGTAATACGTAAATTTAGTTTCGATTCGTAATATTCGTATGGAAAAACGGTATAGGACTTATGGTATGGCCTTAAGTATTGACTTAGGTATCGAAAAACGGTATAGGACTGTAAAACTCTTCGGGGAGGAACAGATCTCTCACCAGAATACGTGGAACTTTTAATGAAAAATTTCCTTATGATTTTACAATATTCAAAACGCTATAACCAAGATCAATACAGAGCTCACCAATGAATTTCTCGTTGAAATTTACTTCAAGAATTACACTGACCTATGACCTATGACTTGGGTACGTACCTGAAAGTAGAATTTTCCGCTCGATCGATTGTAGATGTAAAAAAGGGGGTTTCCATTTTAAAAAACAACGTTGACCTTCAAGAAGCCTTTCCTATTTACTTCAGGAATGATCTTCACTTTTTTAAAAAATATTTTACCTGAGGAAATATCCAACCGTCCCGGGACTTTTTAGACACCCTGTATATCTCCCCGACCAATAGACTAGAGAATCTAAAAAGCTTATGCTCATATCTTTTTCCCTCTCTATAGTGAAATTAAGCCTTGTGTTAAATTTGTTAAACTTGTTTAACAAGTCCCTAATGTTATTTTTGTGAACACATATCAAAACATCATCTACGTACCTAAAGAAAAATTTAACTTCTTATGGAATGGTTTTGAGGACACTGCTTTCAAGATCTTCCATGACCAAATTAGCAACAGATGCCGACATCCATTAGCTATTACTTTCACAGTAAAAGGTTGTCTTTTCTTTTAAATACCTCTATTACAATTATATCATTTTTATGGTGCTTGTGATGTTGTGAAATGAGTATCTAAATGCTATTTTCAAAATTACATGTAAATATTTCTCTTTTTTTCTTAAATTAGTATAAAAATACACCAATAAATGAAATTTTTATAAAGGGCAGTGGAAATATTTGCTTAAATTTGTACAATAAAGGTTGATTCATGTTTAAAATACATCTATTTAAATTATATTATTTGCGTATATTTTTCTTATGTTGTACAATGAGTATCTGAATTCTAATTTCGAAATAATATGAATTACATTTTTATTTTGTTTGGAATATTTTAAAAGATTATTTTGGATTAAAACTTTAAAAAATCAAATGTAAAAAGTATTTGAATGATTCAGTGAAAATAATTCTTTAATGCTTTTTATGTTATTAACTGATTAACTAATTATTCGCTAATTAATTTTTTCACGATATTAAATTAAATGAAGTTTGAATTTTAATTTCCCTTTATAAAGCAATATAAATTGATTGAATATTGGAAATAAGTGGTATAATAGAAGCTTATTTACATTTAACCTATGCCTATTTAAATTATATAATTTTTTGAAATTTGTATGATGTTGTGAAATAAGTATCTGAATTGAATCTTCGAAATTATATGTACACGTGTTTTAGTTTAATAGAAAATTGCTATAAAAGTTGTTAAAATTAAAATTTGAAGAAATTCAATAAGTTTAAAAAATATATAAAGTAAAAATAATTTGATTGTTTCAATGAAAATAATTGTTTCAAGCTTTTTAATAAACTACTTAATTCATTATCAGCTGATTAATTTTGTTCGCAGTATCAAAGTAAGTAAAGATTATATTTAAATTGTTTTAAATTCAGTAATCAAAATTAATTATTTAATACCAGATTGTGTAATTAAATATTAGCTAATACTTTTGTTATAAAAGTTTATACTTTCTTTTCAGCACCTCTACAGTCTGTCAAGTTAAAGCGTGGGTGGCTTTACTCGCAGTCGGTAAGGTGTATCGACATGATTTTGGTGTCAAAATATTAAGAAGAGCTCCCTCTT
>NC_046665.1:19542909-19562721 GCF_010883055.1 Belonocnema kinseyi | reverse complement strand
ACGTGGTAACAAGATGAGAATTGAAAGCAAACTGAATGTTAAATCAAAAAGCATGAAAGAGGAAGCTCTTCTTAATATTTTGACACCAAAATCATGTCGATATACCTTACCGACTGCGAGTAAAGCCACCCACGCTTTAACTTGACAGACTGTATTACCATTATATGATTTTTATTATGCTTATGATGTTGTGAAATGAGACTGAATTAAATTTTTAAAGTTATATGTACATATATTTCAATTTTTATGAAATTAGTTTACAAGATAATTAATAAATTAGACGTATAAAAATGATTTTTCAAATTTAAAGGAGAATATAATGTAAACATTATTCCAAAGTTTCAATTAAAATAACTGGTTAATGCTTCTTAGGTTGTGAACTGATTAATTAATTAACAACTGATTTGACTAAAACTTACATTTTCTGGAATTAGTTTAAAAGGTTATAATTGAATAAAATGATCAAAAATTCAAATTCGAAGTAAAAAATTTTGAAAAATAGAAGTTACTTGGATGATTTATATGAGATAATTATATTTTAATGGTTCTTCTTTTGTAAAATGTCATCAATTGAGTATTTTCATATTCATTTTCAGCGGACTACATTTTTTCAGAATATTAAAGTGAATAAAGATTAAAACTTAGTTTTTTAAATTTAAGTAACATAAATTAATTATTTATTTACAGGTTATATAATGGAATATTAAATGCTAGTTGCATTTCAGAAGTTAATTTATATATACTATTCTATTATTTAACCCTTATTGACCCAATTTGTTTGTTATTGTCCGTCAACTTTAAGCACGAACAACTTTGTTAATTATGCTGGAAAAGATTTGAAAATTTGTTGGGGAATATTTTCAAGTGCGCTCTTTCAGAATCTGCCCCGAAAATGTCGAAAACCCCCTTTTTTCAATTTAAAAAAAAACGTGATTTTTTAAGGTAATTTTGTTTTTAAATCGCATTTTCGATGAGAAGGAGGTCTTTTCAATAGCTGAAATCACAAAAACTCCGGCTCAAAATGTCCAAATAATAATTTAATATACATAGAAAATTCCTTTTTTATCATTAAGGGGTTGCAGGACCAACTGATCAATTTACAAAAGAAGAACCATTAAAATATAATTATCTCATGAAACATTCAAGTAACTTTGATTTAAAATTTTTTTTACGTCTAATTTGAATTTTTGATCATTTTATTTAATTATAACCTTTTAAACTAATTCCAGAAAATGTAAGTTTTAGTCAAATCAGTTGTTAATTAATTAATCAGTTCACAACCTAAGAAGCATTAAACAGTTATTTCGATTGAAACATTGAAATAATATTTACATTATATTCTCCTTTAATTTTGAAAAATCATTTTTATACATTTCATTTATTAATTACCTTGTAAAATAATTTCATAAAAATTGAAATATATGTACATATAACTTTAAAAATTTAATTCAGTCTCATTTCACAACATCACAAGCATAATAAAAATTCATATAATTGTAATAGAGGTGTTGAAAAGAAAGTATAAACTTTTATAATAAAGGTATTAGCTAATATTTAATTAGATAATCTGAAATTAAATAATCAATTTAGATTAATTAATTTAAAACAATTTTAATTTAATCTTTATTTACTTTGATACAGCGAACAAAATTAATCAGTTGATAATGAATTAAGCAGTTTATAATATAAAAAACCTAAAACAATTATTTTCATTGAAACAATCAAATTATTTTTACTTTATATATTTTTTAAACTTATTGAATTTCTTAAAATTTTAATTAATAACAACTTTTTATAGCAATTTTCTATTAAACTAAAACACGTGTATATATAATTTCGAAGATTCAATTCAGATACTTATTTCACATCATACAAATTTCAAAAAATTATATAATTTTAATAGGCATAGGTTAAATGTAAATAAGCTTCTATTATACCACTTATTTCCAATATCCAATCAATTTATATTGCTTAATATAGGGAAATTAAAATTCAAACTTCATTTAATTTAATATCGTAAAAAAATTAATTAGCGAATAATTAGTTAATCAGTTAATAACATAAAAAGCATTAAAGAATTATTTTCATTGAATCATTCAAATATTTTGTACATTTGATTTTTTAAGTTTGAATCCATAATAATCTTTTAAAATATTACAAACAAAATAAAAATGCAATTCATATCATTTCGAAATCAGAATTCAGATACTGACTGTACAACATAATAAAAATAAATGCAAATAATATAATTGAAAAAGATGTATTTTAAACACTAATAAACCTTTATTGTACAGATTATAGCAAATATTCAAATACACAAACTTCAAGTAGATTCACAACTTATGTTATACTATAATTTAACAAATTTAAATTTAATCTGCATGTAAATGTGAAAAAAAATTCGATGCTTAAAATGTCCAAATAATAAAGTAATGCACTTAGAAAATTCATTTTTCATCATGAAGGGGTTGCAGGACCACTCCTAAAATAACATATTTACGGAAAATCGCTGTTTTACGGATTGTTCTGAAAAAGTTGTTGCAGCTTTGAAAACGGGTAAAAATGGGAAAAAACATATCACAAATAATAGAAAATATATTTTCTTTTGTGATGTTATGTTAAATTTCGTTACCACCCGATAAAATAGCCCAAAGGGGTGAAGAAAATCGGCAGTTTTTCAAAAATACTATTTTCAATACCAAAAAATTGCAAATAAATTTAGTTGTAAAAATCAATAAAAGTTGAGTTAAGTTTCAATGTTTAAAATATGTAGAGTTTGATTCACGTAGAATTTTATTTTAATGATTTCTTGATAAACATGTTCGAAATTTTTGTATATGCTTGCGTATAGAACGTCTTTAGCGATTTCTTTAATAAAAATGTTTCCAGTTCTTACCGCGTGGAGGTTTTTATTATTTTATATTCCTTTTTTATTTTTTTTTAATTTCAGAAAAATCCGTATAATAGCGGTTTTTGTAAATTTGTTATTTTAAGGGTTTCCGTATAGCCTCTTAATGATGAAAAATAAATTTTCTGTGTGTATAACTTTATTGTTTGGACATTTTGAGCCCAAGTTTTTGTGATTTCAGTTATTGGCAAGACCTGTTTCCCATCTAAAATGCGATTAAAAAAAAAATACCTCAGAAAATCAAGTTTCTTTTTTCAAATTGAAAAAAGGGTGGAAAGGGGTAACTTTTTCGAAAAATTCGGGTCAGATTCTGAAAGAGCACTTTTGAAAATACCCGCCAATAAATTTTCAGATCTTTTCCAGCATAATTAACAAAGTTGTCCGTGCTTAAAATTGACTGACAATAACGGACAATAACGGAGAAATTGAGTCAATAAGGGTTAAATTAGATAATTTTTCAGATGATTCTGATGTTGTGAAATGAGTGTTTGCATTAAATTTAATGCTTTTTTTGTTATGATCTATGAACAGATCAATTAATTGTTAGCTGATTAATTTGTTCACAACATTGAATTACATCAAGATTGAATTTTAATTTTTTTTAATGAAGTTCATGAATCGATTATTTACTTAAGGCTATGTAATTGAATATTGGCTATAATTTGTGTAATAAAAGTTTATTAATTTTAAAAATACTGCTTTTTCAGTTATATCCTCTGTTTACATTTTTGTTACGTTTATATTATTATCCTATATTAAGCAACATAAATTAATTAAGTATTGAATATAAGTCGTATAATACAAGCCTCTTTATATATAACCTATCTCTGTTACAATTACATATTTTCCGAAATGTTTATGATCTTGTGAAATGAGTGTCTGAATTCAATTTTCAAAATTGTACGTGTGTATTATTTTTTCAAAAATTAGTATAAAAGGATATTAATAATTTTGAATTTTACAAAAATATAAAGTAAAAGTTATGTGAATTGTTTCCATTAAAATAATGGCTGATTTTTATGTTGTGAACTAATTAATTCATTACTAAGTTTTTTTTGGATTAATAAACTATTTAAAAATTGAGCGGCCTGTTATGTGGGGTTAGGGTGGGGGGGAGGTTGACTGGAGTACATAACATTTTCAGTTGCCTAAAAAAGCGATGTTACTAAATATCTCTAAAATATACAACACATTGTTGTCGAAAACTTGATTGGTTGCGATACTGTGTGAATAAAACTATCAGTGACTCCTTTCAAGTTGTTTATATATTAATAAGCATTTGCTACTTTTCTGCACCATTAATTTTGGATGTCGAAAATTCCAAATAAACAATTTTACTTCGTCATAACATTTATTTCTAAATGTTTCTAAACATTATTGACAGATGAGAATATTTAAATTGTCAATGATTGTCCAATATTTGGAAATAATTTTATTCTTAACATTTTGCTACCATACTATTAATCTCTGAACATTTTTACATTTTCAAAGAGAAAAGTAAAACTGAATTACGGAAAAAACTTATTTTGAAGAATTCGAACAAAAATGTAGAAGCTTTGAATAATTTTAAAGATTTTTAGATTAAATTTTTAAAAAATATTTGTGGAATATTTTAAACAGTTAATATTTAGTTTTTAAAGAATAATTTTAAGTTTTAAAGACTTAAAAACATTTTGAAAAAAATATGGAAATATTTAAGACAATTCTTTTAATTTTTTATGATTTAAACCAAATTTAGGTTAATTCAATTTTGCAAGGCGTCAAGAGAATACAAAATGTATTATTAAGATTTATGGGTAAAATTCAATTTCTTTAGTTATTTTAATTTGAAAAATGAACTTTAAGAGAAAATTTAAAGATTTCAAAATATTTACTTAAATTTCGAAAAAGAGTAGATTTTAAACTAAAATGTTTCGATATGGTAACATTGATAAACACTAAAAAAAATAAAAACATGAAATTCCATAAAAAATTCTGCAAAATTAAAAATTGTGGGTAAGGAGTGAGGAAAACTAAATAGTCATATGGCAAAGTATCGCAAGCCCTTGATTAAAAGAACTTTGAAAAGTTTCATGTGAATAAATAAATTTTATTAAACTTTGACGAGCAATTTTTGATAAGTTTCAGGATTAACAAAATAAAATTGCCAAGCAAATTTCAATTTTATAAGGTAACGGTTCATGTAAATATACAAGGAATGAAACATTTATTCATTGGATCCCAAATTACGAAAGATCAGTCGAATCGTAGAATAAGAGTTCATGATAATTTCAATCGATGTCAAAAAAAAAAAAGATTTGGACACACTGTGGCTGTCTGGGGCCGGTTGATCCCCGACTTCAGCCTTTTGGGGCAAAATACACTTTTTTCGTGGTGGTCACGTGGTCCATCATGTTGACTGGAATGGAATCCCAGATCCTCTCTACAGAGGACCGAGAGTAACAAATTAATAAAAAAAAGGATCCCAGATCTTCTCTACAGAGGACCGAGAAATGAAAAGAAGGATCCCAGATCCTCCCTGCAGAGGACCGAGAAATGAGAGTGAGAGGAGCGTAATAGAAGACATAAGATAGAAGCAAAAAGAAGTAGTAAAAAATAGCAAGAAGAAGTAAGAAAAGAAAAGGCTAATAAATAAAAGGAGAAAATTCCCAGATTCTCTAGAAAGAGGACTGAGAGGATGAAGAACAGTGAGCTTGCAAAAGCTTGAAGACCACTTACTGTTGTAGGGTAAAGGAGGTTATCCCTAATTCGAGGTTAGGATTAGGCGAAATTATTAAGTCGAGATTTCAGGTTAAGTCGGGGTTTATTAACCGGGCTTCACCCAGCAACAATTTATTTCTCGATGCACAACAGGAAATTCGGTAAGAGCTCGCGAGTCGGAAGACTACCTTTACCGGATGGTGACTGGTTTGGTATTGACTAGGAGCTCACCGCGAGCGAAGTGGTCAACCGTCTGCGAGCAAAGCTGCGGTGTGATTTGCACCCAATCGATTGATCGATGTATCGACGTATCGATTTATCAAAAATCGCGGCTGGCGCGCGAAATTTCAAAAAAAACTAAACTTATTGGATTACATACTAATAATTGCTTTTTCGATTTTACCAACTTTTATTTGTTAATCTTTTTACCTAAAGGAGAAAAGTATACTGGTGGTAAAATTAAACAGTTTTTTTTTTTTAATAACTTATGTACTATAGATTTACCGTTGAGTTTCCACTATTATTTGCTCCCGAATCCCTTTTACCTAAAGGGGAAACGTATAATAGCAGTAAAATTGCAAAAGTATTTACCTTAACTTAAAATACTAGAGATTTACAGATGCGATTTCTGCTATCATTTACCCATCAATGCTTTTTACCTAAATGAGAAACGTATAATGGTAGCAATATTGCAAAAGTATTTACATTAACTTACATACTAAAGATTTACTGATGCGATTCTATTAGCATTTATCCCTTAATCCTTTTTACCTAAAGGAGAAACGTATAATGGTAGCAAAATTGCAAAAGTATTTACATTAACTTACATACTAGGGATTTACTGATGCGATTTTACTATCATTTACGCGTTAATCCTTTTTACCTAAAGGAGAAACGTATAATGGTAGCAAAATTGCATAAGTATTTACATTAACTTACAGTACTAAAGATTTACTTATACGATTTTTCTATTATTTACTCGTTAATCGTTTTTATCTAAAGGAGAAACGTATAATGGTAGAAAAATTGCAAAAGTATTTACATTAAATTACATTACTAGAGATTTACTGATGCGATTTTACTATTATTTACTCGTTAATCCTTTTTGCCTAAAGTAGAAACGTATAATGGTAGTAAAATGACAAAAGTATTTACATTAACTTACAGTACTAAAGATTTGTTGATGCGATTTTACTATTATTTACTCGTTAATCCTTTTTACCTAAATGAGAAACGTATAATAGTAGTAAAATGGTAAAAGTATTTTCCTTGATTTACCTACTATTTAGTTACAATAACCCTTATATCCATCTTACTCTTTATAGTTCTTCCTGATCCGTGTTCGAAACTGGTAACGTGCGTTGTCCATTCTTCCACTCTTCAGAACCCTTTCCTGTGTGGGGAACATGTTGTTCTTCCTAGGTCGGCCTTGCTTGCGTGGGGGCTCTTGTACGTCCGCCAAGAGATGCTTTCCATTGATTTTTTTCCTATAACCCGACTCTTTGGGGTTCGAAAGCGACTGGAACAGCTGGTTGTGGTAACCCGTCCCTGCTATTCGCACCCTCTACTGAGACAGCTAGTTGAGCAGGCTTAATCTCAACTGGGGGTTTTAACTTTTGTCCCTCAGGTTTCTCGTGGAAAATGGGATTTCCATCCTGGATGTGATCGATGATCGCAGAATTGGTTAGTGCCTCCCCCTTGTCTCGAATAGCGGAGAGTGGGTGTTGATGATACGTATGAGGATATACCGGACGTAGATCCTTCTCGTGTAAGTTCACCAACCTGCCATCTTGGTCGATGCAGTAAATCTCATTATTGAGAATGTCCTTTATTGGATAAGGACCTTGCTAGCGTATCGCCAGACCTGCGTTAAATTTCTTCTCCTTGTCCGAAAGATGATGTGCACGTGTTTTCACCATATCCCCAATTTGATATCACGGACCTCTCTCAGAAGGAACGGGGTAGCGCTGGAGATAGCGGGCCTTGTTAATTCGAACATCTTCCAGGCGAGAGACTCGCTCGGAAGAAGATTTCTGGGCATCACCAATAAACCATTCTCCTGGTCGTTTTAGTGATGCTCCAAAGAGGATCTGACTGGGCGTTTTCCCGGTAGCAGCGCTGCATCGGCTACGTAGATTAAATAAAATCTCAGGTATTCTCGCGTCCCAATCTTTATGGGGGTGGTCCACCAAACGCAGTCTCATCCCCGTTTTCAAGGCTTGATTTCGCCTCTCCGTCGGGTTGACCTGGGGGTGATAAACTGGCGTGGTCCAGGCTTCACAACCCCAGTTTTCACAGGCTTTCTTCCATTTTTGACTGATAAATTGAGGCCCGTTGTCAGAGAGTACAGCCCGCGGATATCCAAAGCGCTGAATGACCTCTGATTCGAGGATCCTGATCAGCTCTGGAGCTTTTGAATTTCCAATTGGGAAGGCCTCCACCCAACGGGTATGTAAATCAGTGACAACAAAGAGGAATTTCTTGCCCCGAGAGGAGCGTGGATATGGCCCCATCAAATCCACAGCCACTGTGTCCCACGGAGCCCATGGTTGGCGGGGTCTTTGTGAGGGTAGTTGAGTGGTCCTAAACGGCTGACAAGAACTGCAGAGATGGTAAGCCTTTACGTACTCCTGTACCTGATTGCGCATTCCCTCCCAGTAGAAAAGCTCTTGTATGGCCCGTAAAGTTTCTTCTGTTCCAGGATGACCAGCAAGACCAGCATCGTGGTATTCATATAAGACTCGTTGCTGTGATTCGTCTGGAACACAGAGTAACCACTGGTTCCCGGACAACCGATAAAACTCAGAATTGGACAGTTTGTAACGCTGGTGGAAAGAATCTTCTATCCCAGTCGGATGGGCTTTATCTGCGATAAACTGCCACTTTGTAACTAGCTTGGTGATGTGAGGATCCACTTGCTGCGAACGCACAATCTCCTCACAAAAATTGTCACTTCCTAACTGGGCCAAGAGGACAGGACTTTCCTTTGGCTCAAGAATCGGGAGCTCTGGAGGGAAAATTTGTTCATTTTCGTCAATGTCCATTTAGGGTTTCACAGTAGGATGAAGTGAGAATGCACGTGAAAACTCACTTCCCCTAATGGTACGCGGATGAATGGGGAAATGAAATTTTTGCAAAAAACTATACCATGTTCCAAATTTAGTCTTGGAGTCCTTAGATTTCTCTAGCCAATTCAGGACCGTGCCGTGAGTTTTCACGTGGAAGTGTCATTCCTCTAGAAAAGAGAGAAAATGTTTAATGGCCCATACCAAAGCATGACCCTCCTTCTCCATAATTGGGTATCTGGCTTCCGTGATACCAAATTTCGCACTTGCGTAACTCAACACCTGATTAGTTCCTTCCGGGGTTGACTGATATAAGACAGCCCCCATCCCGGCGGGACTGAGATCTATTTGAAGCCATAAAGGCCAGCCCGGGTTTGGCCTGGCTAGCCGTAGATCCTTTTAAAATAGAGCTTTGGTTTGTTCGAAAGCTTTCTCGGCTTCCGGAGTCCATCGCCAGCGGATGGTCTTTTTCAACAGGTCGGTGAGGAGGGCAGATACCTCTGAGAAATTTGGTACGTATTCTCGAATCCAATTACAGACTCCCAAGAATTACTGAAGCCCCCTACGTGCTTGAGGAGGGGCTGCTTGTAGTATTGCCTGTACGTGTTCTTCTTGCGGTTCATTATATTCTGAGGAGATAAGATGACCCAAGTACCGAAGTTCCGTTTGACCAAAGATGCACTTTATCAAGGAAAACGTGAGTTTATGTAACTCCAACCTCTCGAGGACCAGTTTGAGGTGCAGAAGGTGCTCTTGCCATTTTTTCGAATAGACGATAATGTCATCCAAATATACAAGGCAAAACTTATTTATATAACCCTGGAGGACGGTCTGGCTCATCAAACATTGGAAAGTAATGGGCGAGTTCTTTAAACCAAACGGCATAACCTTTAATTGATAGGTGCCGCCATGTTGTACGGCAAAGGCCGTATATTTCTTTGAGTCAGGATGTAGGGGCACTTGCCAATATCCTGTACGTAAATCCAGTGTTGAGAAAACACTGGAATTCCCCAATTCTTTATTCGAGTCCTGAATTCGAGGTAGCGTATGGGTAGCGTCATCCAAAATCGAATTTAATTTACGAAAATTGATGCAAAATCTTTGCTTCCAATATTTTTTCTTGGCCAATACAATGGGTGAACTGTACGGTGATTGACAAGGTTCAATGACTCCTTCGGCCAGCATTTCCTGGACGTGTTCTAAAATCACAGCTCTTTTCTCTTCAGAACAAGGATACGGTCGCAAACGAAAAGGCTTGTGACTTGTTGGCCGTATTTTATGTAGAGCAGACTGAGTTTGGGTTAACCTTCCTTGAGGATCCAGGGTATTTTGGAATCGACGTAAGAAGGCATTGAATTCGTCCTTGCAACCAGAGGGGAACTTGTTCTCTACCTGGATCACCGGGGATTCAGCTTGATGGCATTCAGGCATCCAGTTAGTTTAATAGAGGGTGTATCTGGTATCCCTACCAACGTAGTCTTCCCTCCGGAATATCGATACAGACTTTCTGGTCATATATCCAGGGTAATCCCAGAATTAACGGTTCGCGGAGTTCACTGCTGATAAGACACGGCAACTTGATCTGGTGACCCCCAAAGCTGATTGAAAGGGTTACTTTACCTTGGGACATCATAATTGCTCCGGGTGTGGCTAGATCTACTTCCTGGATGCAGGGTGTTATTGATTTTTTCAGCTCTTCACTTAGGTTATCCAGATGAATGAAGTTTTCAGTAGCGGCCGTATCCAGTAATCCCACGATACCATCCCCATTTAACTGACATCGGATTCGGAGTAATCTGAGATATTCTGTTGAAGTTCGTGATAAACTGGCTACAGAGAGCCGGAGCGGTGGAGGTAGCTTGTCCACCGCCCGTCGCCAGTTTTCCGAGTCAGAGCCTTGTCTGGAAGTGCGTTCGGCCATTTTTTTTATATACGTCACAATCCTTATGAAGGTGGTAACCCGTACAATGCCAACATTTGGCAGTAGTACCTGGAGTCTTCACCCTCGTTGGAGGTTTCCGTTCTTCTTTTTTAGGCGTAGCACGGTTTAACTCCCTCTCATCATGTTCAGCTTCGACGGCCCGTGATAATAGAGCCTCGAAGGTCGTGGGAGCAGAAGCTCTGATTCCGTGCCGGATGCCCGGGCGGATTAGTTCCATCAGAGCTATAACCAAACTTTGCTCCGAAGCCTGGGGGTGCAGTCTCTTATACAGCAGTCTCTTGCGATGTAAGAACACACCTACCGATTCCTTATCAGTTTGCCGCACGGAATAAAGTTGGGCGAATCGTACTGTCTTAGAAGAAGATCTTTAAACTGGTCCCAGGCGAAATTTAGTCCTCGGTAATCTTCCCACCATTGTAGATCCCCGCCTTTTAACGAGGAGGCTGCGGTTATTGTTTTGTGAATTTCCGGGATATGCATATTAGAGAAATAAGTCTCAATGCTGAGAAGAAAAACTGCTGGGTCCTCATGATCTTTTCCCCAGAATTCCGGAGTCAGAATCACCCGTGGAATGCCTTGATGGAATTTTCGAAATGCATGCCAGGAAGAGAGGGGGATCCCGTCAGGGCCTATTTGCGGACCCTGATTTGCCCCTGGATAATAGGTTGGGTAGGCTACTGGATAGCTAGGTGGATAGGCTCCATGATATATAGCCGAAGAGGTTGCTGGAGGCGCAGGTGGGTAAACTGATATGGGAGCAGCCTGGTAGGCACCTTGATAAGCCGCCGGATAGGTAGGTGGGTAGGCTCTCTGATAAGCTGCCTGGTAATTTGTTGGAGGAATAGCCACATTTGTGCCTTGATAGACAACTGGATAGTTTGCTGCAGGAGCAACCATATTTGAGCCTTGAATGATAGCCGGATAGTAAGCTGGGTAGGCTACCTGATACGCTGCCTGGTAGTTGGCTGGTGGAGCCGCTGGATAGGTTCCTTGAATAGTGGCTGGATAGACATGTGGTGCAGTTCCGAAGTGTCTTTCTCCACCTATACTCACGCTCTCTGTTGGTGAAAGTCTGGGCAATCCCGCTGGATAAGCTCCGACCGACGACACTGAAACGGAAGCTGGAGGCGTAATCTCTTGGCCTTCTGGGTTTGAAAACAGCTGAGCGCCAGATGGATATCCAACCTGGGTGCTTGTCGAGCCGTTCGGGTGCATCCCTGATGAGCCCGAGAACGTTCTGGCATAATTCTCCGAATATGTATTGGTATTTCCTGACCCTGGATGTGAGATCGCGGGAAAAAGACCATCTGCCATATTTGTTTGTAGAGAAGCCGGCAAAACCGCGGTGAATGCTCCTGAGTTTGACGAAACCATAGCAATCCCGGGAGGTCTGGGGAAGTTAACGGTTGTAGTAATCAAAGACGACACTGGCACACTATGGACTATTGGACTTGTGGAGATGATTGATGTGGTGTGAGTTCCAATCGGAGATAGTGTTATCATGGGAGCAGTGGTCGTAGTATTCAAAAGGTTGTTTGAAGATATAATGGGAACAGTCCTGGTAGAAAGACTTGGGGTTATACCGCTAGACGTACTCGCCCGAGAGAAATTGAGTAGAGATTTGGCCCCTTCCCCTGGAGATCCGCATGTCGATATAGGGGTGCCATCTACCAACAGTGTCCCTTGCTGATCCATGGCAACAGCTGAAAGAACCTGCTCTTTGGGTGGAAAGCCTCGAAAATACTCTGAAGTTTCCGAAGAGGAATCACAAGTTGGGTTGAGCGCCACCGGGTTTTGTTGTTCACTCCCGGAAGTGATGGAGTCGAAATCGACGCTACGGCCCCGCGAGACGGATTTGACTGGTGTCCGTGCGGTCATTGGTGATCCTGGCTAATCGGGCGTGATAATTCGGAATATTATCCAATATTCACCTTTTCGAAGAAAGGGCCACCACGTTGGGCGCCAGAAAATTGACAAGCAATTTTCGATAAGTTTAAAGATTAACAAAATAAAATTATCAAGCAAATTTTAATTTTATAAGGTAACGGTTCATGTAAATACGCAAGGAATGAAACATTTATTCATTGGATCCCAAATTACGAAAGATCAGTCGAATCATAGAATAAGAGTTCATGATAATTTCGATCGATGTCAAAAAAAAAAAAAGATTTCGACACACTGTGGCTGGCAGGGGCCGGTTGATCACCGACTTCAGCCTTTTGGGGCAAAATACACTTTTATCGTGGTGGTCACGTGGTCCATCCTGTTGACTGGAATGGAATCCCAGATCCTCTTAATCGAGGACCGAGACGTAGGTGAATAAAAAAACCCCTGATCCTCTTTGCGAAGGACCGAGAAAGTAATAAAGAAAGATAGGATCCCAGATCCTTTCTACAGAGGACCGAGAACTATGACGACAGAATTCCCAGATCCTCTTAGCAGAGGACCGAGACGTGGGGTGAAATTCCCCGATCCTCTATACAGAGGACCTAGAATAACAAATTAATAAAAAAAGGATCCCAGATCCTCTCTACAGAGGACCAAGAAATGAAAAGAAGGATCCCAGATCCTCTCTGCAGAGGACCGAGAAATGAGAGTGAGAGCAGCGTAATAGAAAACATAAGATAGAAGCAAAAAGAAGTAGTAAAAAAGAGCAAGAAGAAGTAAGAAAAGAAAAGGCTAATAAATAAAAGGGGAAAATTCCCAGATCCTCTAGAAAGAGGACCGAAAGGATGAAGCGCAGCGAGCTTGCAAAAGCTTGAAGAGCACTTACTGTTATAGGGTAAAGGAGGTTATCCCTAATTCGAGGTTAGGATTAGGCGAAATTATTAATTCGAGATTTCAGGTTAATTCGGGGTTTGTTAACCGGGCTTCACCCAGCAACAATTGATTTCTCGATGCACAACAGAAAATTCGGTAAGAGCTCGCGAGTCAGAAGACCACCTTTACCGGATAGTGACTGGTTTGGTACTGACTAGGATCTCACCGCAACCGAAGGGGTCAACCGTCTGCGAGCAAAGCCAGTGTCGCCAGAACGTGGGATTTTTCGGCCCCCACCACTCCCCCATCTGAGAGCTACACATTTAAACGTAGTGTGTCGGTGAGGCGGCTCTGTTAAATGCTGCGAAGCCCAGCCTCGTGTAAAGCCTAAAATGCACGAGCAGGAATCCGAGCTCTCCCGACCTCACGAATGACGATCTAGCTGCTCCTCGAATTTATTCAGGTTTTGAAATCCCGAGTTACCTTAGAACCATTAGGGTTATTGCGAAGAGGCAAATATAATTGACTTTATATAAATAGATATAGGAGAGAAGACTTCTGGGTCTAAAATTTTTCAAATTTAGTGCTGCATGCCTTAGTCATATTTTTAGTAAGCAATGGATTTTTAACAAATAAAAAACAAATTTTCGACAAAATAGTTAAATTTTCAACCCAAGAAATTACTTTAAAAAATAAATTTTTTAATTTAAACATTGTAGTTTATACTGTAGTTTGCAGTTGAAAAAATTAATTTTTAAACCCAAATAAATGCGATTTTATCAACAAAAGAAATTAATTTTTATCTAAAACAAATTAATTTTTAAAGAAGAATAATTCGCCAACAAAGAAGATAAAGTTATAACTAAAAAGAAAATTTTTCAAGAAAAAAAATGGTCAACAAAATTGTTCAATTTTCATCTGTAGAAACAAATTTTAAACTAAAAAAATAAGTATTCGATCAAAAATGGACTAATCAAATTTTCAGACAAAAAATGGAATTTTCAACGAAAGAAATTAATTTTCAACTAAAATTATAATGTTTCAACGAAAAATTGAATAGATAAATTTTCAGTTGAAAAATAATTATCAACCCCAAAAAATCAAAGTTTCAACAAAATATTTAAATTCCCAAGAAAAAAATTAAATTTGCAAACAAATATTTTCATTTTCAAACCAAGAACTTTCTACCGAAAACAGAATTTCAAAATTTTCAAAATCAATTTTAAAACAGCAACAATTTTTGTTAACAAAATACATCAATTTTCAATGAAAATCGGTTAAATTATCAGTTTAAAAAATAAATTTACAACCAACAATTTTTCACAAAATAGTGTAATTTCCAAAAAATAGATGAACTTTTAACCATTTCATACCAAAAAAAAAAAAAGAAATTTCAACAAAAAATGCATTTTCATCCAAAGAAATAAATTCTTGATTAAAATGGATGAATTTTTAAACAAGAAAAATATGTTTCTCCGAAAAAAGAAGAATTTTGGACTGAGAAAGGTCAATTTCCTACAAAAAAATTCAACCAAAAATGATACAATTAAATTTTTAGTATAAGAAAATGTTTTCTCAATAAAAAAAAAAAGAATTGAATTTTCAACAAAACAGTTAAATTATCAACCAAAATAGTTATTTTAAAAACTTTTAATTTTAAAATAGTTTCATTTTCGATGGAAGAAATGAATTTTCAACTGAAAATTGTTTTTAAAAAAACACACAATCGAATTTACAATAGAATAGTTCATTTTGTAAACATACAGTTAGATTTTCATTTAAAAAATTATTTTTCAACCAAAAATGGAATGAAGTCAATTCTGAGAGAAAATTTTTAGAAATATCACAATTTTTTAAAATTATTTCGTAGATTTTCCATATTATATAATTTTAGAAAAAAATAAGGAATTTAATTCTTATTAATCCATCTTGCGCAATTTTGTCGCACCATTTTTTGTTATGTTTATGTTAGTTTGTAAAATTTGCTTTCAAATTTTAGTAAGTTTACGAAATATTCATGAATTTTGAAACGATTAAAAAATAATTAAAACTTGCAAAAAAATCAGGAAATATTTGAATAATTCTTAAAAATTAGAAGATTAGAATGTCCGAAAATTTTTAATAATTTTTATTCACAAAAATGTACTTGAAAAAAAAATCAAAAAGATTTTGAAACACATCAAACGATTTCCTAAAATTTAAAGGAAGAGTGTAGAAGATTTTAAAGCAAGATGTTTCAATTTGATAAGATTAAAAAGTTTTAAAAAACGTAAATAATCCAGTAATTCAAGAAATATTTAGAAGAATGGAAGAGGTTCAAATCTAATCTTAAACTTAAATTTTTTAGAAATGTAGATTTTCAAAAATTATGAGTAAATTTGTTCACATCTTGAATGCTTTTTTAAAATTTTCAGAAAAATGTAGTAAGTTAAATTTTTTTTTGAAATTTATTTTGTTTTAAACGTACTAGAAATATTTAAAAACTTGAAAAAATTTATCAAAATTTATCAATTATTCGTTGATATCTTCCAAACTTCTAAATGTCCTAATCATCTTTTAAAAATACTCGAATTTTTCAAATATTTTTTTGAGGATTTTAAGAGAACAAGCTAAAAAGTTATTAACTTGACCTCATTCAAAAGACTGATCATTTGACAAAAATGTTGTAAAATTTTCCTTTGAAATTGGTGTGGATAGGAATTTTATTTTAAAATGTGTGGGATTTTCTGAACAGAAAACTGCATGAATTTCTGAACTTTCTTATTTTTATTTTTTTAAGTGTATTTTAATCTGCTTTGCATTTAGTGAAAAATTATATGCTGAAAAACGATAAGAGACATATCTATTTCTTCAATTTCAACCATAATTTGAAAGGCGATTCTTCATAGTATTTTACTAACTAATGGAGATATTTTTATAATCTTTTTATAATCATGAGATATTTCTCCGTAAAATAAATTTTGTTGCATTTATTTTACAATTATTTACAATCAATTTCCAATTACAATTATTTTACAATTAAAATAAAATTGCAAAAGCTAAATTTGTAATTTTGAGATAAGTATTTTAAGGCATTAAAGATTTTGTAAAGATTTCATATACAATAAAATAAGTATTATCAGTTTATAAATTTATATGTATATAATTATAATAAGATTTTTAAGGAAATTAAAAAAAAAGATTTTCGAATATATCAGATGTGTCAGAAAAGATCCTGGGAGATTTTAAAGACATTTTATTTTTATTTTATAGGATTTTAAAAAATATTATTAAAATTTCTTATCTATTTAAAACGTTTTGAATTCTTCAAGATATTGGTAACTCTCTCGAGATTTTATCAAAAATTTTAAAAATCATTCAAAATGTAGAAAAAAATTTCCTTATAATCTTCTAAATTTTCTCAAGCATTTTAAGAAACCATGTTTACTCTCCTGAAACCTTTCGAGATTCTTTTAAAGTTCCTAAAGTTTATCTTGCGTTTTTAAATCACTTCTAAAGTTTAAATTTTTTGAATCTTATCAACTCTACTAGATACTTCCTGAATTCACTTGATTATTTACTTTTTTTTAAATTTTTAATCTTATCAAATTGAAGCATTTTGCTTTAAAATCTTGTACACTCTCCTTTTAAATTTTAGGAAATCGTTCGATGCGTTTAAAGATCTGCTTGAATTTTGTTAAAAGTACATTTTTTAAAATAAAAAATTCTTAAAAACTTTTACGCGGTTATTAGAAAAATAAAAAATAAAAATGTTTTTCTAATCTTGTCAGACCTTTCAATCTCTAATCTTTAAAAATTATTCAAATTTTTCCTGGTTTTCTTTTTAATTCTGCATAATTAAAAAAAATGCCTGCAAAGTTTTTCAGATGCTTTGAGAATATTTGAAATCTTTTGCAATATTTTGAAATGTTTAAACATAATCTTTTCAAATTAATTGTTGTAAATAAAAAATTATGTTAATTATTCCTTTAAAAATCTTTGGAAGTTTTCATAATTTTCGAATCGTTTCAAAATTTTTGAATATCTCTAAAACTTACTCAAATTTGAAAGTATTATGTTCCTTAATTTTTCTAAAGTTAAGTAATATGGAAAAATTACAACATTTTGCTTCAAAATATTTTACGTACTTTTTAGACATTTTAGGAAATAATAAAAAATGTTTTGTAATCTTTTTTCAATTTTCTGTTAGAATTCATTCCAAAAAAATTATTCGTTTATCGACTTTTATTAGTATTTTTTCATTTTACATACGTATCTATTATATCTTATCAAAATTTAGTGTAAAAGTCTGAAATGTTAAGTGTATTTAAATACTACAATTTTTAATGTTTCCATATTTTTAGAAATAATTCAACAAATTTTATGTATAATTAAAATAAACTTTTTTTAAACCTCATTGTGCTTATTCCAAGTTACCTTTTTTGAATTTTCAAAATTTATGTAATTACTTATTCTGATTTGAAATAATTGAACCTCTTGCGATTAAAATCGGGGATTCTGCTTGAGAAGAAATGTGCTGAAAGTAATTTTTAAAAAAATCATTCGAATTTTAATTTTAAAGACTGATAATTGTACACAATTTCCAGGCGCATCTTTCTTATTCTTCTACAGGAATTTTTAGGGTTTTCAGTTTTTTAAATCAGGTTATCCTACGTTTCTAAAACTCCTCTGAACTTTAAATTCTTTTTTAATCTCATCAACTCTACTCAATATTTATTCTAATCTTGTCTGGTCTCCTAATCTTTCAAAATTATTCAAATTTTTCCTGATTTTTTTTATTTTGCAAAATGAAAAAAACATTGCCTTTTAAATTTTTCAGATACTTTGACAATTTTTGACGTATTTTTGAATGTTTTGAAATGCTTTAAAATAATCTCCTAATATAAAAATATAAAATAATCTCCTGGGACCTCATCTATACCAGGTGCCTTTCCATCCTTCATTATTCCTAAAACTTTAACTATTTCTTCCCTTGAAATTTCCTCTTCCTCGTCTCTTTCTCTACCATTTTCCTCCCTTTACAACTTTTCTCTCTACTCCTCCTAGCAAATCCAAAAAATATTTCTTCCATTCTATCATTTCAATATCTTGCTTTACTCTTTTTCTTCTTTTTCTTTCTCTGTTTACTACCTTACATACCTATTCTTCCGTCCTAGCCTTCTCCGCCTCTTCCTCAAATCTTTTATTCTCTTCCTCTTTCTTTTGATAACAAAATTCAGTATACTCTTTCTTTTTTTTCCTATATTCTTCCCTATTACTTTTTTCTTTTCTCCATTTTCTTAATTCCTTTTTGACCTCCTTTTTTTTCTCTTTGCAGTCATCATCCCACTCACTTCTATTCCCCCCTTTACTAACTTCATTATTGTTTGTGCACTCTAATCCTATTTTTATTTCTCCTATCATTTTTTCCATCTCCTAGTCCACATTTCCCTCTCCCATTTTGATATTTCTTATTTTTTCTGTAAACTGTTCTTTTCCTTCCCTTGTCCAATCCCCTTTTCCTACACTTTTTACATTTGCTCCCCTTTTACACATATTGCTATTCCTTTTTTGTCCCTCTAATGTCACTATTAAGGGAAAGTGATCCGAATCAATATATTCTCCTACTTCTAGTTTCTTAACCTTCTCTCTTACCTCATCATCCACTATCACATAATCAATTACCGTACCCCTTTCACTTCCTGAGTGTGTATATTCTCCTTTTTCATCCCCTTCTATATTCCCGTTTCAGATATACCATCCCAACTCCTCCAAGCTCTTCAACAACTTTTTTCCCTCCCCATTTAATACCTTACCTTTGGATTTTCTTCCTTTCTCTTCTCCCCATTCCCTTCCTCCTCTGTCTTCTGTTCTCGCATTGAAATCACCACCTATTATCATCCTAATCTCTTCTTTATTTTCTTCAATCATTTCTTTAATCTCCTCTGCTTTTTCCTGCATATCACCGTTCACATAAATTAGGGTTAGGACCATACGTTGTGTTGGCGAATTATTCTTCTTTAAAAATTAATTTGTTTTAGATAAAAATTAATTTCTTTTGTTGATAAAATCGCATTTATTTGGGTTTAAAATTAATTTTTTCAACTGCAAACTTCAGTATAAACTACAATGTTTAAGTTAAAAAATTTATTTTTTAAAGTAATTTCTTGGGTTGAAAATTTAACTAATTTGTCGAAAATTTGTTTTTATTTGTTAAAAATCCATGGATTACTAAAAATATGACTAAGGCATGCAGCACTAAATTTGAAACATTTTAGACCCAGAAGTCTTGTCTCCTATATCTATTTACATAAAGTCAATTAAATTTGCCTCTTCGCAATAAGTCTAATGGTTCTAAGGTACGAGGGTAGTTCAATAAGTCCTTAGAATGAAGTATAAAAACAATTTTTTTTGGGTAATTTTTTTTTTATTTTTCAACATAATCTCCTTGGAGCTCT
>NC_046665.1:19522211-19542809 GCF_010883055.1 Belonocnema kinseyi | reverse complement strand
GTTATAAAAACACGTAAACTCAGAAGATGTGGACTGTGACTGCACCATATATCTAGTCGGGAGTGGTGCTGACTGAAAACAGATGATTTGGAGCGATTCGCCTCGTAAATCGGGATTTCAATTCCTGAATATATTCGAGGAGCAGCTAGATCGCCATTCGTGAGGTCGGGAGAGCTCGGATTCCTGCTCGTGCTTTTTAGGCTTTACACGAGGCTGGGCTTCGCAGCATTTAACAGAGCCGACTCACCGACACACTACGTTTGAATGTGTCGCTCCCAGATGGGAGAATGGTGGGGGCCGAAAAATCCCACGTTCTGGAGACACTGAGCAAAGCTACGGCGTGAATTGCACCCAATCGATTGATCGATGTATCGACGTATCGATTCATCAAAAATCGCGGCTGGCGCGCGAAAACTGAAACTAACTAAACTTATTGGATTGTAAATTAATATTAAGCCGTAGTTAATATAGCGGGCTATTACAGTCTGCATTTTTTTTTTTGGTTAGTTGGGAGCTGTTGTTTTGATAAGCGTAATAGAATATAATTCCGGAGAAATTTAATTGTGTAACAACTTCCTAGGAAAGTTTGAAAGAGTTTAAGATACTTTTTCAATTTTAAGCTAAAAATATTTTTAAGCATTTAAGAGGTATAGATTAAAAATATTTTATAACTTGGACGCATTTCCGAACATAAATGAAATATGTTTTATTTCTTTCAAACTTCTATAAGTCATAAATATATTCTAAAAGGACTCGAATTTTTCCTAATATTTTGTCAAGTCCTGTAAAATAATTTTTGTTTAATCTTCATTTTTTTTTGACACATCTAAAATATTAAAAAATCTTTTCTAATTTTCTTCGAATTCCTAGGAAAATTTGGAAAATTTTATGGTAATTTGTTTACATTTTAAATGATTTTTCAGGATTAAAAAAATCGATTTAACTAAAAACAATTCTAGGAATTTAAGAGGTTTTTTTATTATTCCTTTCAAACTTCTAAAAGTCCTGAATATTCTTTGAAAAGGCTCGAGTTTTTCCTGATATTTTGTAAAATCCTGTCAAATAAATTTTATTCCTTAATCTTCTAGATACTGTTTTGACATATCTGTAATTTTCAAACATCTTTCCTGATGGTCGCATGAAAATTATAAAATTTATATTGATATAATTCTAAAAAAAAATGGTTAATACTTATTTCCTTGCAAGTAATTTCAATGTTTGTGTGACTAAAAAAATATCAAAAAAGCATTGTTGTGTTACATCACAATATTGTTTTATTTATTTCTATATTGCATTTCGTCTTTAAAACCCTTATTTTTATTTAAAAGATGTCTATTAAGTAAAAGGGTAACAAATAACGTTAAGTAAAATGTGAACGCTCCTTAATAATAGTACTCTTAAATTGTATGTTAAATGCATTCGCTGAATTCATTCTTTTAAAATCTAATTTTAGCAAAAATATAAGTGCTCACGAAATTTTAACAAATAAATATTTATTAGAAAAGTGTGTGAATGATAAAAATTAGTACAAAAGTTAGCGTGCGCATATAATAGCTACTAGCAAACCAGGAGAAACCGGGAAAACTCCGGGAATTTCATTTGACCGTGAAAAAACCGGGAAATCTCGGGACTTTTATTTAGGATGGGGAATGTTTAATATTTTATCGAAAAATCAAAATTTTTCTACTTTATCTTCGTTTTATTCCATTTCTACTTTATCTACAATCGCACGATTCCTCTCTATGCTTATCCTACGTACTAATTTTCATCACCAGTTGTAAACTGGTCGCATTGTCGATTTTCGGCTGTTTTCAAAACAAGATTGAACAGGATTATACCGGCATGTGTCCACAAGGCTGAGTGTAATCGTTTAATTTTTTTAGAAAATAAATTATGTTAAATGTTTAGTGCAAGTTTTAATGATTAAATAATTAATTAATCAAATACAGTGTGAAAAATTTGTTTAATTGGTGGGACCGTAATATTAATAAGTAAGGTAAGTTAACTTTTCTAATTCCATATCCACAAGTTCATATATATATATATATATGTGTGTGTGTGTGTGTGTGTGTGTGTGTTACGTGCGTCGCAGAATAGACGCTTATTCTAATAAAATCGGAATCAAGGTTTTTACACATTTCGATAGTTTTTGAGCTGCTCTTTTTAATGAAACCATCAAGAAAAAAATCCGAGCGTTATTATTGCTAATAATTGAGTTGTTAGGTACCCGAGAAATCGGATATGACTCGGAGAGGTCAAGATTCCTGGAAACACCTCCCACCGCTCGCCACCCCATCTATGCGTCTCATCTACACCCCGTCCGTGATCCGCGTCCACGACCTATCTCTTTCCGTGAGAATGTAGTGGTAAGTGGAGAGGGAAGATTTAGTGAGTCTTCCCTCTCGCCTAAAAGTCTGGTCAATCGGGTCGACTTCAACTGCACGCCCTGAAAACTCTCACCTTTCAGAGTAAGCCCCCTTTCTTCGGCGCACGTCACACACACACACACACACGCATTGCATATGAAAATTTTTAACTATTTCAAGTATATTTAAGATCTTGAGTGTATTTTTTTTAATTTTAACAATTGAAGTTGTTGTTGAAGATATTATTTTAAACTTTTTATATCAAAATTATGACAAGAAAACCAATTATTATCTCTTAATGAGTGCTGAATACCATTCCTGTCTCGTAGCACAATATACTATTTTTGGGTGAGTTCAAAATGACAATTTGTTACCATTTTGTATTTCTAATTTAGGAATGGGTCGGACAAAGGTGTATGCAGTACATTGTTGTCCCAACGATAAGACAGTATTCTCCTGGGTTCATGAACATGAAAAATACATGATTTAAGCTTATTGTAGTATGTGTAAAAAAGGATTGATTTAAGCTCCATGGGTAAGACAGCCTTAACAAGTCATGCAAGGGGAGTACGCATAATTTGAAATTGAAATTCCTAAAGAAAAGCTTAAAGATTGATCTTCACCTTACTTAAAATTTGACTACAGAAACAACAGCAATTGTATCTGCTTCAGCTCAAGAAGAACCTAGCAAAGGTAAAGTCTTTTTTGATTTTTTATATAGGATAAAAACGATGGACGAAGTGAATGATAATATATTTTTATATTTAATTTCAACTTATTGTTTATTTTTAGGTCTCAATAATGCATCAGTCGCCAGTTTCAAAAATATTTGCAAGAATTGTTAGAAAAATCCGGACGTATAGTTGTGGGCTTTGATGAAAGCATGAATCAAATTTCTCAGAAACAGCAGATAGTTTTAATATAACGTTCATGAAATAACGTTTCGGGTGAAGTCATAACTAGGTACTTTTCTTCACTATTCCACGACAGCTCGGTTGCAATTAAGTTGAAGGAAGTAAGAACGGATGCAATTGTAGGCAAGAATCTAAGTAAGCTTCTTCAGATTTCGATGGTTGGTCCTGCTGAAAAAAGTATTCTGAGAATCCTGTTCTACTAGATCTGGGCAGCTGTGGTCTTCATAATGTACAGGGTTCATTCGAAACTGAGATGAAGAAAAAGGAATGGGAAATTGATAATTTTTCGAGTTGCCTATACAGATTATTTAAAAATATATCTTTGTGGCAAAGAAATTATAATAAAATTATGAAGTCCGATATATTTCCACCAAAGTTTTTTTATATTAAGTGGTTGGAACATATATTGGTTTCTTCAAGAGGGCACCGTTCTTGTACCGAAATCTTACGTAATGGTATCCACACTAATGGAACGTTTTGGTAAACCAAAAGTCTTAGAAGACGTTGTGTTAGTTTCACACGTGAACCTAGTGAATTCAAAGATCCTGCTACTAGGCTAATATAGACGTGGGATTGGAATCTAAAGGTGCTGTCTTAGCATTTAAAGTTCCAGCAAAACAAATAAAAATTTTTTAAACTTATGCTCGTGAATGCTATCTGGCAATGACGCAAAAGCTGATGAACAAAAGCTCTCTGAAGTATACATTGACAAAATGTATGTATTGTTTCGATCCTACTATGATTTTAGAGAGCCTTTCTGTTGCTAAGAAGCGTCTTTTCTCTCTTCACATGCCTAAAGATCTTATGTATTAACAGCAAATGGATTTCTCGAACAAAGTCGAATAAAATCAAGTGAGAGTATAAAGAGCTGTGTAACTTGTCTCAAACGATGAATGCTTTAAAAAATTATGACCGTCAAAACTTTCGATTAGATCAGTTTTGGACAGACGCTATTTCTGCTTCGGGAGAAACATGAAAGCTTAAAAGAATTTGTATTTTTGGAGTTGTAAAATCGGTCCCCATGTTTCATTTGTTGTAGACTAGTGCATGCGTGGGAAGAAGGAACGTCTCTCCGCTCAAGTAACTTTTCCTTCAGTATCGCTGTACCAAATTAAATTTGCCTGAAAATCTATTAATTTGGTCTTAAAGAGGTTATAGATGTTCCCATGATCGTGAGTGGTTAAAACATTGTATGTAGAACACCTTCAAGAATGCAAAAATCGGATTTAAAAAAAAGCGGCTTTTAGGTGACATGGAAGAACTCTGAATTAGAAGGCCTCTGATCTCCACCTGGTACTACGAGGATTAAATTTGCCTATAATGTACATTCTTTTTACGTTGCTTCGAAGAATGCTAAACTGGCTTCAAGTAAAAAGGATTTCGAAGAGGAACAAGCAAAAGAGAGAAAAGCAGAAGAGGCCAAATAGCTTGGAAATCAAAAAAAGAAAAATTCTGAAAGTAACTGCCGAGAAGGTAGAAGATTTACAAGACAAAATCAATGCTCTGAAAGGACGCTGGCGTGCGGCATAATAATTAATTGATTTTCGATTATATAATATATCGTTGGCCTCATATGAAAACCTCGTATCTTCACTTCTGGTCAAAAATGGGGTTTTTGGCTTTTAGACATGAAAACCTCGTATTCTATTGTCCTGAAATTTGAGAATTGGAGGAACTTGCATTTTTTGGCCTCTACATGCCTAAATTACAACCTCGTATTTATCCAGGTGGCTATGGGAAATGAGACGTTTTTTGTCTCTCCTGTAAAATTTTGAAATTTGCAGATACGATGTTTTCATATGACGCCATCGATATATGCGCATATAAGTATATTATTCTTATATCTTTTCATTTTTTAGATTTTAATAGCATTTAAGCAGCTACGTGTGATTCTGACTGCATAGATCCAGAAATATTTATTTTATGTGTCATGAAAGTTTTAGAATATGTATTTGCAATTAATATTTATCACTTCAGTCTGCGTCTAAAAATAAGCTTAGCACGTGTAAATAAAAATTTTTTCTTCTTTAAACCATACATTTTTTTATGTATATTATGGTAAAATTCCTATTTCTATGTATATGTTGACTTTCAAAAATCACAAAAAGACATACATTGTCCGAGGGGCAAAAATTTGACCACGAATTTTAGATTGCCTGATCACTAGACACCCTGAATTTGATACACTATCACACTATATGATACAATATGATGAAATAAGACACAATTGTATGCACTATGATACACTATAACCAAGTTACACTATGATATATTTTTTTAGTTTTAAAAATGTTTTAAAGCATATAACTTTTTAATTTTTATCGATTTTAAAAATAGCATTAGGATAATTTTCAAGACTTTTTGTCATTTAGCATGAACTTTGACAAGAAAATGAAACTATTCAAATGTTGAAAATGCTCAACTTTTTGAATGTTGGTCTAATCGAAAAATTTAATTAGGATAGTTTCGAAATATATATCATATCTAGTAAAAATTTTGAATAAAATTTTTTTTAATCTATGAAAAATAATCTTCTATTTTTAAAAAATTTTCAAAAATGGTAAAAATATATAACTTTATATTCTGCTCAAAATAAAAAATTGGATTAGGATAATGTTCAATTAACTTTTGCATGAACCAGAATATTTGAAAAAAATTTCTAATATTAAAAGTTGATTCAATTGAAAAAATCATTCAAAAGTGAGAAACAGGAAACGGGAAAGATCGGGAAATGACGGGAATTCAATTAACAGAGTGGCGACTTGACTTGATTGGTTTTATTATGTAATTGTTTAACGTAAAAAATACATAATATTCAAAAAGACATATGCAAAATTAGAGGTATGCAATAATCTCGAAACTTCGAGTCGGTTTTTGTTCAGGTTTCTCTCAAGTCTGTAGATGTAGCTGAACTCGATGATGCGCTTCGTGGAGATATTCCTGAGCAGTCTGACCTCTGTACCATCAATTATCGTGTGTATAATTCAGCAAGAGCTTTGGCAGATGCAAACTGTAAAAATAAAACAACGGCTGATCATAAGACCAAAATACTAATGCATCAAATCCCCACAAAGATAGGCTGGGCAAGACAGTGCGTGTCCCGCAATCAGTGTGTGATTGACTACATAACATCTGGCACGAAGATCAGAGGGTGCAAAAGTTCGCGCGCGAAAGAGTGATCCGTCATCACACACTTACCAAGTCAAAGCTGCTGAAAATCAGGCGCAATATAGCTGAAAACATACGGATACTATCAGACTGTAGGAGAAGTCTAGATCGGAAGTAGAGATGGATCAGGAAAATAAACAGTTTTTTGCTGACCCCGTGAACATTGGATTGTGCTATCTGGTTTTCAAACTCGTGCAGGAACGACGTACATCTAAAGTCGTAATGCAGCACTAAGAGTGCTTTATTACCATCGCTTTACTTTATATTCTTGAAAAAAATTATGTCGCGCAATCGAGGTCTGACATCCGTGATCTTAAAGGTGTCAAACTTTCTTTGATTTCAAGCCTGAATAGCATTCCTGCGTGTTAAAGAAATGCTGAGACGTCTGTGGAGAAAATGCCGGATGCAGCCGTTCTTGGGTCTTGCTGTGCCCTCGTGCACGAGACTTTTGCTGAATCATCGTATTGAGTCTATCCCAGACTGCAACCACATTTCGCATGGTCGTGAGACGTGGTTACAGCTGTAACTTTGCTGTAATTTCACTAGGAGCACGTGCAATTTTATAGAATGCCACCTGCGGGGTAACTGGTAATGTCGTATAGACAAAAAAAATTAGACAAGAATTTTAACATAAAAATATTGTGTGGTCTATAGTTTCAAAACCATAGAGCAACAAAGTTCCGCGTCGGTGTGACGCCGCGCGTAGGGTGAGTGCCGATGTCGCTGGGAGGCATCCCAGCGCCAGCAGCATCACTAAAGTTAGGTTACAATACTTTAATTTTTTATGTACTTATATAAGCAGCATTTATGAAAACACGATTGATAATTCAACTTCACGATCAATACTTGCTTAAATAGCTGTGGTCAAATAGTGGTCATCGCTTAAAAGAGGTCTTTTTGTACGACGATGACTTCTCTCACCGAGAGCCGTCGGTGAGTTGTAGGCGAGCCGACGCGCAATCGGAAAAAGGAGCTTACTAGGACAAAAATCAATCGACTCTGCAAATTTTAACGGATCAGACTTTTTTTTTCATACTCATGAACAGAAAGCGGACTAAATAGAGGATGACGTTGGCTACGAATTGCTTGCATAGATTTGACCCCTCCAAGGTGTGGTGGGGAAGGGGCGAACATAAGCGAATCTTAAGTAGTCGATTCGTAGCCAATTTCATACTCTATCTAGTCCGCTCTTTACTCATTAAGGATTGCCGCACTCAGGGGCAGACTGACAACCGGAAAAATGCCCGGTGTGACTCAATCGTGCAACAAATTATGCAATTTCGGGGCCTTTTGACCCCTGCTTCCAATTTAATGGAAACAAACAAAAGCTTAAAGAAGAAGTACTTTAGATATTTACTGCAGATAAACATTTTGCTTCTTAATTTGCTTTAATACAACAATTTTTTATAATTACGCTATCTACCCTAATTATTTATATTTCTCAAATTACTAGAATTACTAGTTAGAATTAATAACCTACAAAATTACCAAGTTTCAGCCAAAACCACGGCAAGCCATTTTGTTTACATTTATTATGAGGTCCTTTTGTTTGGCTAAATAGACATTTAATTTGCAGAAGCAATTCCTAGGTTTGTTAAATTGTTATTAAGAAATTAATGAATATGACTGGTATGGGGCAGAATTTCTCAAGTGTGCTCACCCCAAAATACAAAACCGTGTGTTCTGGCTCAAAGTTTGCCTAATAGGAGTACTATTGGAATGCACTGTCCGTTGGATTTATGTGCATCTTGTTAAAAAGTGGTCGTTGAAGTTACTGATTTCTAATTTAACCTCAAAAATGAAAAATGGCCAAAATTTCCCAATTTTTACATATTTGCATGATACTTGGTATGAGGTTTTTTTTAGTATACTGATTTCAAATTGTACATAAGAAGTTAGGGTACCTTTCGACGAAGCTCGAATTTAAATTTTTCATTGAATTAACATTTGACAAAGGGTTCGCATCTAGACTCTCGACCAGTCACATTTACCATAAACGAACAAGGTAACTAGAAATGAATCCTATGTAATATATTCATTCAACGATTAATTCAAAATCCATGACCCGTGAACAGGTACCGTTTCAAATTCAAACTGACGGATCCAATATAGTGACCAAAATTTCTTCATTTTTATATATTTATATGAAACTGGGTATAAGGATTTTTTTAAGGTCCCGGTTTTCGAATTTATTTCAAAAGATAATTTCGCGAGGGGCTATTCACCGAGGGAAAATGAAACAAGCCGAAACTCGAAACAAGCCAAGAGAAATTTCCTATGATCCGGCCAGATCATGAGAACTCTTCTCAACTGAGCATCGGTCGCAGACTGCGCTCATTTGCACTCTTACGAACTCTCGTTAACTGTTCTGAATTTCTGAATATTCAGTTAATGTTTGACTTGCTGATATTTTTATGTTACGCCTAATAAAGAAGATTTTAATTGATTGTAAGTTGATTATCACATTAGCTGATAGAGAATTGAATTTATTCAAAATATTTTTGAATACATTTTTTATTGACTGAAGTATCTTCTTATTTAAAATACAAAGATGTTTTAAAAATTGCTACGAAATTATTGTAATTTTAAGTCGCTAAAACAAAAATAAGAATGCATTTTATGTTTTTCTATATTTTGCGCTGTTCAATTTATTTACCCGTTTAGCTCCAGCGCGTTACTTCTCGCTTGCTTGTTCTCGCCTGAGTAGACTGGCGTACCTGAGATATTTAAACTGGTCATTTTAAATAGAAATTGTCAATTTTACCGAGTTTCCTGGGAATAAAATGAAGCTGTTTTCCCTTTACGTTTCACTTTGGAAATTTTCGAAGAAGTTTATAACTGAAATTTGAAGCTATTTAGCTTCAAAGACGCGTATAAGGAATGTGAATAAACATAATTATTATAATAAATCTGGAAAAAAAATAAAACTATTTGGTTGAAAATTAAACTCTTTTGTTAAAAAATTTTCATTTTAGGTTAAAAATTCAAGTATCTTCATAGAAAATCTACTTCTTGTTAAAAACTCATATTTTGTTGTTAAAAAACCAACTGAAATTTTTTTGGATAAAAGTTCAAATACTTTATTTGAAAATCTATCTGTATAATTTAAAAATTGATCTGTTTTGGCAAATCTGTTTTAGTGAAGAATTTTACTATATTATTCAAAAATTGTTCTTTTTCTATTTCAAAAGTAATTTTTTTAACCAAACATTTACTCGTATTTATCGGTAGGAAAATAATCTTGGTTGTAAGTTATTTTTTATTAGTTAAAAACTAATTTCTTTCCAGAAAAATGTAACTATTTTGTAGAAAATTCGTTGTTTTTTTGGTAGAAAATTAATCTTCTTGGATGAAAATTCAATCTTCTTTAGTTAAAAATTAATTTGTTTGAAAATTTAACTTTTTAAAAAAAAATTTTCTCATAAATTGATTTTTAAACTTAAAATCTAACTATTACATTTATGGTTGAAATTTTTTTTCCAGATAAAAATTTGACTTCGGTTAAAAAATCGTGATAATTATTAAAAAGTATTATTTTTTGTTAAGATTATTCTTATTAGTGGAAACTTCATATAAATATTTATTATCAAATATTTACGTTTTGATTGAAATGGAATGATATTAAGAGATATTTCGAAGTTTTGAAAGAATATCAAAAATAATATATAACTTGAAAATATTAATCAGAATTCTTTGATAAAGTTTAGATTTTTTCAAAGATTTCGACAAGAAAAATTGAAGATATTTAAACATTTGGACAGGTTTTAAAATGTACAAAACATGAATAAAATTTGTAGGAAAATAACGAATGATTCTTTAATTCAGACATTTAAATTTAAGAGAATATTCAAAAGAATTGTTAATATTGTCAAAAGAATAACCTGGAAGATTTTAAGGCATGTTTTCTATTCTGGAGGATTTATTAAAAGTTTGATGTAAATATTGAATAATTTTAGGAGATATTAAAATATTGTAAACAATTTTTTGTTTCTTTCTATTTTAAAAATTTTAAAGTATTATTTATTTTGTGTATATAAATTTAATTTTAAATAATGTTTTTTATTTGTCGAAGTGTATTATATCTATTGTGCGTATTGCATGTGTTACATGTGTGTAAAATAAAAATAAGTAATTCGTGATTATTTTCCATCAATGCTAATTCACATAAAAATCATCTGACATTCACTATGTCAACCATATTCTTTGAACTCTTTTTCAATATTCTTTCAACTCATTTTCTACTCTTCCTGATCTATTTGCATTTTTCCGAAGCATTCGTATTCTCTCTCATTCTCACCAAATCTGACTTAATTCGCTTCACTCATATTAACTCAGACTCAAGATCGCATACTCTTCGACTATCGGGAATTCTTTAACTTATTTTCACTCTGTGAATAGCCTCTCGCAAATTCGAAATAACGAATTAAATACTTTGTTATTGAACTGTGTAAAAATAATGAGCAAGCATCGAAGAATTAGAATAGTTGATAGTTTCAACAACATCTGTAAAAAAAATTAACTTACATGGCATTTCTATTTAACCTTCGAAAATAATATATAGTAGTCCAAACCAATTATGAATGGAATATTTTATCAGACTTGGAACATCAATCGGAGCTATAATTCGACTAATTGTAAGTCATCATAGCTCCATGACTTTTCGACAATTTTGGGTCATTAGAAACCATTTACGAGGAGTAATTAAGTATCATTTGCTTATTTATCATTTTGAATTGTTTAAAAAAGGAAAAAGAAATTTCTGATCGAAATAATCTTTGTTGGTAGCTTTTTAAAGACTTTACTGATGTAAAAACGAGTGCATTTTCCATTGAAATATGAAAGCATTAAAACTCGTGTTGAAAGCGTTCCTAATTGTTCTTTGTTTACAGCCGCGGAGGGAAGAAGATCGCATAGACCACAAAAAATTCAAGGAAATGAAGGAAAAATTACGACGCCAGAAGGAAAGAGCAAGACTGAAAGACTACGTCGACAAAGGAAGGAAACATCGACGTAGTAACAAATCCAAGTCCCACTCACGACATGGTCTCAGAGCTCAGACCACGGGAGTCGATGCTTCACCTAATGCTGAACGTAAAATTAAGGACGCGTTTAGAATAAACATGGCCAATGTGATGGTTCATTTCCTGAATCCTTACCGGAAGAATGACTGTAAGCAAGGAAGAATTACGAATACGGAAGATTTTAAACATTTAGCTCGCAAGGTAATTTTTCCATTTTTCCCACAGCGATTCTCTAGAATAAAATAACACTGTTTTCAGAAATTCAATCAAACTAAGAATTTTTACCTTTTTATTTACAGTTAACGCACTTTGTACTCGCGAAAGAGTTAAAGCACTGCAAGAGCGTAGACGAGTTGCAATGTAATGAGAATGTGAAACATAAGGCGAAAGATTTCGTACGTAAGTATATGAGCAAATTTGGAGCTGTGTATCAGAAGAGTACAGACGACGATTAATGGTAGTCATTGTGATATAATTTTATTATTTATTACGCCTTCGTTTTATTTTTGTCATTTTGACTTTTGTCAAAAGCATGGTAAGCATGGTAAGTGATACACGCTAATTAATTAATAATAATCTTGATTTTTCTAATTGAGAAATATTTTGTACAAATGTAAAATTTCATTAACATTCGAATTACATCACGATATTTCTTTTATAAATTAGGTTAGATTTTACTGAAATTTTTAGCAGTTATGCTGGCGTATTGTTTCGTTCTTTAATATATTAATGAAGTAATTGTCATCGCAAATCTTGTACATATTGAATATTTACTATAAAAATCAGTTTACAACAAACTAGTCTATTTTACTTTTCCCAAAGAAAATCATCGTAGAAGAGAATTAACAATATTTTTTAAAGTAAATATTTAACGACTCGAAAAATTGCAAAACATTGAAATGTTTATTTACACATTCAATATAAATATTTGTAGATTTAGTTGTTTGTGAAAATTAGTACAAATCGTAATAACCTCGTCGATAGGGCTTACATAACTTCATGAAATAATAATTGCAAGAAGACCAAACTGTGTATCTGAAATTTTCCGATTATATATGGGGGCGGGGGGATAAAACATAAAGGAGTTTCATCTCGACTTGAGTGGAATATCTGAGAGACGTTTTTGATTGTTGAGTTATTAATTATGCAGATTTACCCCGACAACCAACCAATCAAAAACCTATTACAGATATACCACATCAATCAAGGAAAATTCCTTTGTCGTTTCTTATACGTCCTCTCGCTCATCTTTGCGCATTGTCATTTGGTCTTCTTACTACTGCAGGATGCGCCTGAAGGAGAAAGTTCTAATTCTCAAATTGAAAATGAGTCTACATCGAAAATGTGGCCCCTTTCCCTTAGCTTCCGAGGTAAGAGTCTTTTCATTTTGAAGGCGTTTAACATTTCAGATTTTCCTCGCGAATTTGTATTGTGATGTTGCTATTTAATCTAAATTTATATACCTTCATTCTAAGACAGTTCAGCTGTGGTTGACGGATAACTGTTTGTCTTATTTTGCTAACAATTTTATGTACAAAGATTGTAAAAGAAAGTAATATCGATGAATGGGTTCCTCACAACGAAAGAAGATTCATTTTTACCGGACATTCAAACATGTTGAATTCCTAAATTTATATTTGTAAAACTGTTTATAAGCGTTTTAAAAGAGTGGAAATAGCACCACTTGTAGTGTATGTGCGACAAACAGATCACTTGCTTCGTTATTACGTAACTCTTCTTATGGCAGTGTTTCCTAAAAATACAATCCTTTCGTATGTATATATTTACACACATGCCCGTTCCTTCTCTAAAATAAAAAGTTATTTAGAAAACTGTATAAATTTGACGAATAGAAATCTAATTATCTTAATCTCTCATTAGTAATCACTCACTTGCTTAAAATTGAAATCAATCCGATGTCATCAAATTAAGGTCATGATACATGAAAAGCGGTTTAATTTATAAGGAATCTTGTTATTTTCTTAATTCTATTAAATTATTTTTAGAGTTATGTCAAAATATGAAACAAATTGAAGTTATGGTTTAGCAAACCATTTTTGCGTATTTTTTCATCAAGACTGACGTGACAAGGTTTTGGCAATAGATAATAAGCACAATCACCTAGCACTATATACAAAATTGAAGATGCCAGTTAGTTAATGATCGTTGAATTAGATCAACTTTGTACAGATTCTGACCTTCAAAATTTCAGCTCTTTAAATCACTCAAATGTTTCATTGTGTAGAAAATACGGGCCTTTAGAGATTTGCAAGTTTGATTAATACTTGTGTACACGTGCTTTTGTATGTTCTGTGCCACTTCGTCGTTGCTCTTGAATCCCATATCAATTGTACTTTTCTCAAGTTTCGTAAGTACTGCTTCCAGGGTTTGTAATCTCTCCGAGAGAAGTTCTTCCATGTTTACCCAATTCTGTAACAAATTATGTGACAGTGTTAATCCAGAATTTCGGTATTTCAACCGGGAAATAACAATGCATTTATTTTTTGACCGTACAACTTGCCAATATTACATTGTGTAATAAAGGGCCTAATTATGGATCGCAGCTATTGAGATATTCGCGTGTTTGCAAAGAAGGGTCAAGAATATCGATTTTGGGTTATTGATGGGAAATCATACTTCATTCTCGGCTCTAACTGGTGGCACTATGTTGAAGTTACTTCAAAACTGCCCCAGTGCCTTGTTTTGTAACCTATAGCGATTGTTTTGGGTCTAAAATGTCAATGATATATCCGACTATATGTTCCTACAGGCAACTCCATACTGACTAAAAGGGCTCTTTGTTTGCTCTTTGATCATATCTAACGGGACATGCCCCATTTTAAGTCTGAGAGAACAGTGAGATTCAAAAGATTTCAAATGAATTGGAAAAATTTCAAAATATATGCACAAAAATCCATTGAGTTCAGTAAAATTGAGCTGCCGGATCGAATAAGGGCACATACTATATAATCTCGAAAGGACAAAAAGAATAATTCTGATAATATTTTTTTACTGAATTCAAGAAAATTTCTTGTAATTGAATTTCCAAAAATTATTGTTCTAACAAAATTTTTTATAACTACCAGAACTTACTCCGCTCGAGCTGAAAACACTTTTGTGCCTTTATTCAATGCGCCAGTTCAATTGGAGTAAATTTAGAGGAATTTCAGAGACATGCCAATTCATTGAAATTCATAGAAATTTAAGGTGAATTCGAAAAAATTTATTCAATTTAGTAATTCTGAAATGACCTTACAAGGGGAAGGACTCACAATCGAAATTCAAAGGAGGTCGCGCGAGTATAATTCGAAAGATTATCAAATTTCATTCGCCACGTGTAACGTCTTTTTTGTAAGAGGAGTCCAGTTTTGAAAATTCTAATCTTTGAAAATTGCGGCTACCTTCACTGATGCACTAGTATAAGTCACGCGGCACGTCTCTTATACAGCGGCGCTGGCCTGGTGGCCATTATTGGTGAAATTATTATTCATTTTCTATTTCGTTATTCATCATAATTATTAATTATCCGAATTTTATATAATATCAGGGTGACATGTCAGGGGAAAACAGTTTGTCAGGGAAATGAACTAGCTGTCAGTAAAAATAGAAATCGATATATTTTAATATTATTTTGGAAGCACTTCCTAATATCAATATACATTTTTTTTAATGTACATTCTTTAAAAATAGGATTCGATTCTTATTTTTTTATTTGTAGTTATTTATTTATTTATTGATAGTTTGGATACATGTTATTTACTTAATTAATCCATACTGCCATGTAAAGCGCATTTTTCTGGATTGTTTTACTATTTTTGCTTAGAACATTATTGAAACCTTATTCGCTTTTGTAATACTTTCCTGTCAGGGAAATTCGTCTAAATGTCAGGGAAAATTCAGGGAAATTAAAAAATTCAATTTTGTGGCCCCCCTGAATATATAATGTATATTGAATAATAATTTTATATAATATTTCATGAAGAAGGTTGAAGAAATTAATCGAAGATACATATCAATAACTGATTACATATATGTTATTATATAATATATTAAATACATACTATTTTTTATTTTCAATTATGAAGTACATAGTTTGGGGTGATAATCGTCATACAAACATTTTAAGCATAATCTTTTTTCGCAGCGGACGTAATTTTGTAAAAGAAACTCTATAACAGTCGCATTTTTTACGCGTAAAAGTAATTGAAAAGAATGAAAAAAAAATTAATTAATAATTATTCATTGCTAATTTATTAATAGCTATTGATTATTAATTAAAAATAATAATAGAAATAATTCAAATTTTTTATTATGTAACAAAGAAGTTTCTAACCAAAAGATTCGAATCCCACAGAAGCGGGGAGAGCAGACACACTACCATCAAGCTAGCGACCCTAGATCAGTGGTAGGCAAACTACTGCCGCACGGCAGCCCTAGTGGACGCGGCGGGTCGAGTCAAAATCTCCTGACAGTACCTGCTGCCACCAAGTAGGTCCAACCCGCCATGGACGCTTCCATTATTAAGCAATCCGAGTAACGGAGATTAAAATTCAAACCAAAAAATTCTCAATTTCAAAATTAGCTTTCAGAAACCTCGAAATTCAAAATATGTTAATTCTTGCGATTAAGAGGAATCTAAAAAACGTCTTCAAATACTAAAAATCAATGCATTGTAAAACTTTTAGTTTAAAATTTAGTTTTCATTATATTCCATCAAATCATTGACTTTTAACTTCCCAAGTACAAGTTTAGATGTATTTAATCGCAAAAGAGTCACAGATTTCGAATTTTAGATTTATAAATCGATAATATAAGAATTTAAAACAAAATTCATTTGAAACTTTTTATTCACATTAAGGGGTTATATACAGTTAGAATTGTCAAAAAATCGATTTATTTTTTATTTTTTCTTTAATGTAAATATAGTTAAGAATACACAGAGAAAATTTCATATCGTTCCGGTGAATATTTTCGAAGTTACACGCAAATTTGAAAAGGCTCAATGCGCATTCATATGCCGAAAAAGAAGATGAGCAGCACGTGAACATTTCCGATCTCAGAGCGCGTGAGAGCACCCGCGATGGAAGAATGGCCGGCAGAAAACATCAGCTCGAGTTATTAGAAGCTGCTGAAGCGGCGGAGGGTGTATTATATGGTCCTCGAATAGACGACTCCATGTTAGTTAAAAAAAATTTTATCCTATGTAAAGTGCTTTTCAAACTTTAAACGCGTTTTTCTCAAAATGTTGTTTTCAAAGTCGGTGACCAAAACTCGAAATTACTCGAAAACGGCTAAACCGATTAGTCTCAAATTTTAACACGAGCTTCTTAAATATATTTTTTAGTAATTTATCGAAGATTTTTTCTCACCGATAAATACTTTTTTTTTACAAACAATTTAATGCCGAAATTTTTGTCAAAAATCGTTTTTTTTTTTTTTTTTGAGAAACCGCCATTTTGTCAACAAAATTTATTTTGCTTGTTCCTTTAATTAATTACTAGATTTAACATTACTTTAACGAAATCTGTTTGGTTTTTTTAATTTCAGATGATCCAGTTCAGAGATATAGTGGTCACCGCAAAACGTCTTTTTTGAGAGGAGCTCCCGGAGATCAGCTGTGGCTCCTTTCCAAATAAATATTTTACTAATACTAAGTCTTAAAATAGAGTTAAAAGATACCATAATATGTGTATAAATTTTTAGATCAATAAATTAAAAAGTTTTCTCCGAAAAAATTCTGTAAAATTCGCCTTTTTCGGCCTTCTAACCCCTTAAGTATCTTGTCTAACCATTAACCTCTGCCGAGGAAAGCCAACCCACCTCAGGAAGAACGTAGCTTTGACGAACCAAGCGCGGCAGGCGAAAAAAATTTCTTGGGTCAAACCTGCCCTTACCTGAAAAGTGGGCAAAAAGTTTGCCGACCACTGCGCTAGATGAGAGACATGCCGCATAAATGATACTACTATCATCGAGAAAATGGTTGGCAGCCTTTGAAGCTTAACTAGTAAGCCAAAAAAATACTAGCGCAATAAAAAAATATTCATATGAAAGCCAAAAGTGTTCTACGTAAATGAGCTTGAAGACGTTTATGTAAAAAATTTGTTGGCTTTGCAGGATGACAAATGTAAAAAAAGTAATGATTTTCTGTTACATTAAAGAAAAATCAAGTTTTAGGCAATAATTTTTATTATTTCTCAAATTTCTCAACTGCAATTGATTCACAACAGTTTTCCTCATACTCATTACTTTTTTCAAATCTCTCCCATAGCCTCTTGTATAAGAAATGATGCTCTAAATTTGACTGTTCTTAAATGTAACCGAAAATCCTTACTTTTTAAAAACATTTTTCGTCTATAAATCACAAAAATTTTTTTACATAAATTTCTTCAAGCTCATTTACATAGAACGCTTTCAGCTTTCATATTACTTTTTTTTTACGGGCTAGCATTTTTTTGGGCTGAGTTTTTAAGCTTCAAAGGAAGATGCCTATTATTTTCTTGCCGATAGTAGTGAATCAGTGAAGGTAGCAACAATTTTGAAAAATTAATGCTTTCAAAACTGGGCTCCATTTACAAAAAAGCCATCACACGTGTCAAATGAAATTCGATAATCTTTCTAATTATGTTTATCCGACCTCGATTTGTATTCCAGGGAGTTGCAAAGAATTTAATAAAATGCCTAATAATTTAAGCTGAGTTTAAAAAACTTCAAAAATGAATTGAATGAAAACAAACAAAATCCAATGAACTAGTATAATTGAGTAAATTTAGATTTCAAATGAATTAAAAAAATGAAAAATAATTCCAAAGCAAAAAAGTCAGGATAATATGATACAAATTCCGGATGAATTGCAAAAAATATTTGAAAACCTACGAAATCCCTTACTACTTGAGAACATATTTTTTACCATCGATTAAAATCTTATAAAATCTCCAAAGCTTCGAGATCGGATATATCCTGAAAGCCTGAGAAATTTATTAAAATACTTGAGGGCTTTTCAAATCCTATGGAATGATTGAAATCCTGTAAAATCGTTACAAACCTTCCGAACAATTCTTGGAAATTCCTTACAACCTCTTGGAATACTTTAAAATACTCTAAAATATTTAAAATACTTTAAAATTCCAGCATATTAAACATTTTGTAAATTCATAAAAATATTTCAAATCCTTCTTAAATCCTCTGAGATACTTTAAAGCTCATGAAAATGCCTTGAAATTTGTTAAAATGCCCTAAATATTTCAAATCCTTTTGAATTTATATAAGTTCCTAAAAATTCGTTGGAATTTTTTTTTAAATACCCTAAAGTTTGTTTAGATTCTATGAAAGAGTGAGTTTATTGAAAGAGAAGTGACCTTTCTTTTCATTTGAATCTTTTCATTTTAAAAACAAACTATAGTGACATAGAAATTCCTTGACTTCTGCTGATTTTTTTCAAAATCCCTGACTTTCCTGATTTCCAGGTTTTTCCTGACCGGTAGCCACATAACTTTCCAGTCTATTTTTTTATTATTACATTAATCAGCTTGATTAATATTTTTTCGCATCTATATGGTTTTTTCAACGTGGTTTCTGTCCGAATCAATTCATCAGGTCCGTATCCCGAAAACAAGGTTTTTTTTTCTTTTTAAATTGCTAAATATGACTCAGAAAACGCTATTTGTCAATCCTGTGTCTCGGTCAGAGATACGGAGAGCTACTTGAAATCTATGAAGGTAACAAAGGGGGTACTACAGGAAGAAACGTTAAGTCCAAAAAGCTTTAATTTATACATTGCCGACATAGCAGATTATCTAATTTCTAAAGACATTAGGGGAGTTCCAATAAACCATCTGATTGAGATATTACTCGTTGCTTACGCTGACGATATGGTGTTCTTGGCAGACTCTCTAATATCAATGAAGTAATTCTTAAACACCTTTATGATTACTGTCAAATAAATGAAATAAAATAGTAAACACTGAGAAAACGAAAATAACAATTTTCCAGAAAGGTGGTCACGATCATAAGAAAAAATACCCTTCTTTTCTATATGTAGATGGAAAAATAGAAATTGTTAGAGATTATGTATATCTGGGGACTCCTTTTTTTTAATCTGCACTCTTCTATCAAGCAGCGCAACGTGCAATTAGTAAGGCTAATATAGCAGTAGGATGTACAGTCTTAATAGTCCATACGCTAAACCTCGATTCTTGGCGACCTGTTGATAATCTTTATGAAATCCTCGTAAACCGTACACTTTTGTATTGTGCTCAAATTTGGGGTCTTAGATATTGTGAAAATCTAGAAAAAGTGCATGTAAGTTTCTACAAGAAAATCCTACATGTTGCATCATGCATTCCTAATTATGCTTTAAGAACTGCAACTGGTAGCCCGCACATTGAACTAAAAATATTTAAACTCACTCTTAATTGGTTAGAAAAGCTTTATAATCTGACTGATGAACGCTATCCCAAAATATGTTTTAAAAGACTCAAGAATTAGTAAAAAAATCTCTTTGGAAAAATCGGCGCTGAGGATGTCTAGAGTAGTCTCTCGGCAGATATTTTAGACAAGAAAAAAAAGTCTATGATTTCTGCATATGAAAAAATGCTTTATCAAAAAGATGTCCACAGAATCCAGACGTCCTCGTCACTTCGAATCTATCCACATCTCAGGTTAAGGAAGGGCATGTAACAATATTTAAGACAAAGAATTTCCTTAAACCTCTTAAGAGTAGTAACTCTGGTTTGATTCTTGAATGTATACCAAACTACGATCTCAGTTAAGGTTTAGACGGCAAAGTTATCAGAAAAACAATTCTGTAGATACGAAGAGAGTAAGCCAATTCACAACGAATATCATATCTTTATTGTATGTAATGCTTTTCAAGAAGAAAGACGAATGTATGTATCTGAGAGCCATGAGGTGACTACGATTAAAGAAGATTGGCTAAGCTTATTAAATAGTACAGATTTAATGTCTGTTAAAAAGATAGTTCATTTCGTCACTAAAGTGTTTAAACGTATTGAAGAATTGTAATATCTAAATTATACGAGGGTAGTTCAATAAGTCCTTAGAATGAAGTATAAAAACAATTTTTTTTGGGTAAATTTTTTTTTATTTTTCAACATAATCTCCTTGGAGCTC
>NC_046665.1:19517076-19522111 GCF_010883055.1 Belonocnema kinseyi | reverse complement strand
AGCTCCAAGGAGATTATGTTGAAAAATAAAAAAAAAATTTACCCAAAAAAAATTGTTTTTATACTTCATTCTAAGGACTTATTGAACTACCCTCGTATTTTTATAATTTGATTTGTGAAATCCATTTCCTTAGGCCAAATACGGTAAAAAATATCGTAAAATTAGAAAAATTACCAACAACTTACAAGAATTTTAAAAATAAAAGTTAATTTGTATCATATTCAAATAATATATTGGAAAATTTATAATAGTATTAATATGGTTCATTTTTTAAATTAATGTATACAGAGTGCAACCGTTTTTATTCGAAATTTCACATCGGTTTTTTGTACCATGTTTGACCCTACGGCAGAATCAAGCAAAAAATATTATAAAAATATGTTCATTGGTTACTAAAATGCCACCCCCCTCCCCTCCCTACGCAATGTGACAGACTGTAACATTTATTTTTGGCCCTCCCCTCATCGCCGTTACGTCAAATTTTTTATATTATGTTTGCAAACATAACAGACGTTTCCCAAATAAAAAAGGGGTTTTAAGATGAAGTGTTATCTTTAAATAAATCAAACAATTTTTTTAACAATAAAGGCTTTTTTAATATTTTTGTAGTCATATAAATATTGAAGTTACTTGACCTAAGTACTACTTGCAATTCCCAAATTTAAAACTTTTTTCACTAACATAAAAAATAAATGATGATATTAATAATGACATAACATGGAAATTTCGAATAAATATTTATTTGTTGAAAGTTTTCAATCACTTTATTTCGAGTCGAAATTAAATTCTGAGAATGAAAAACAAGAAAATAAGTATTATCAGTTTTTTTTTTAAATTTATATTTGTAAATATAATTATCATAAGATTTTCAAGGAAATTAAAAAAAGATTCTTGAATATATCAGATGTGTCAGAAAATATTGTAGGACATTTTAAAGAAATTTTTTTATTTTACAGAATATTACAAAACATTAGGTTGAATTCCAGTTCTTTTCAAAGATGCTTTGGAATGCTTACGAAATTTGTGAGAAATGAAGAAATATTTAATAAATTTTCTGAAATATTTTTAAATTTCTGAATATTTCTTATCTGTTTGACTCGTCTGAAATTCCTGATAATATATTTAATGGGCTCTAATTTTTTTCAAAATTTGGAAATATCATTCAAAATGTTAAAAAATTGCCTTATAATCATCTAAATTTTCGCAACCATGTTCTTGAAACCTGTTGAGATTCGTTTACAGCTCCTAAAGTATATTTTTTACATTAAAAAATTTTTTCATTTCTAAAAATCTTCTAAATTATTCCAAGGAACCTAAATTTTCTTAAATTTTCGTTAGACCTTACGACATTCTCCAAAAATCTTGACAAGTTTTAATTATTTTTTAATCGTTTAAAATTTCTGAACGTCTCTTAAACTTACTCAAATTTGAAAGTACATTATTGAAATCAACATAAACTTTTAAAAAATGTGCAACAAAATTGCACAAGAAGGCTTTAAAATAATTATGTTCCTTAATTTTTCTAAAATTATCTAATATGGAAAAATTTCAAAAGGCTAAAAAATATGTTACACAGTTTTAACAAATTTTAGGAAACAAAAAAAATTGTTTTGTGATCTCTTTTCAATTTTCTCTTAGAATTCATTGCAAAGCAATCGTTTCAAACGTTACCATGAACTTTCATTTATTCTCTTGACGGCCTGAACGCCTTGCAAAATTCAGTGGAAATTCAGTTTACCAAAAAAACTCCTAATAGCTAGTAGTTAGCCCCTGAAAGCGGATCGTCCAGCCGGGCGAGGTCGGGTTCGTCCTCGTGCATTTTCGGCTTTGAACGAGGCTTGTCTTTGCAGCGAGTAACAGAGCCGATTCACCGAGACGCGACGTTTGTCCTTTTCTTACTGCCAAGTTTTTCTGTTCCCCTTTCTTACGGCCCAAGCACCGTTGTCCACTTTTTACAGCGAATATTCTATTGCTACTTTTTACAGCCGTGAAATTATATCCATTTTTTTAAGCACTTCTCTATTGCTGCTTCTTACTGACCAACGAGATATTTCCACTTTTTATTGTTAGCCGCTCATATGGATGACCTACAGATCTATGCTTCTGGTAAAATTAAACTTTAAAGTGCTTTAATAAGCAGGACACAGGAGAGATTGGTATGGACTTTAGATTGTACAAGTGTGCCAAAATTCATCTGAAGAAAAAAAAGATTAATGGCGTTCCCAAGGACCACCCTGAGCTTTTGGATATAAATGTTATTAGATATATGGCCACTGTAGGCACCTATACATACCTGGGCTTACCTGACAAGCCGCATTCAGGACATAACATCTGTGATGGAGTCTCTACGAAGCAGATACAAGCATCTTCTTCGACAGATTTTGTCTTCTTTGGTCTTTGCCAATGGCAAAGGTCCTCTCCTAAAAATGATCAGTAGCCATAAGATGATTGGCAGGGACTCTGAGAGAGACAGAGTTGCATACTCGAGGCCTGACATCGTTCTTCATGACTTCGAGGAACGAACTATATTAATGATCGAGTTTTTTACTCCGGCTGGTGAGAATATCACTGTCAAGGAGAAGGAAAAGGAGGAGATGCATTAACACCTTAAAAGGGAGCTGCAGCGACTGTAACCAAAATATTTAGTTGAAGTAATTGTCCTTGTGAACGGAGTTCTCGGCGATGCGAAACTATCACTGGTTCGTAACCTTAAAACGTGCCAAAAAATATGCCAAGGCACTTGTCAGATGGGTGCAGAAAGCTATCATCCTTGGGTCGCTTCGTGTCCATACTTTTAGCGTGCGATGTGGCCACGCATATAACGGCAATGATACGTGGCCACAGGTTTAGTTTGTATAATTAATTATATTTAGACATTTATTTCAATTAATTTAATTTTATTATTTCATTTTATTAGTAAATAAAATTTATTATATTTATTCAAAAATAAAAAAGATATGTTAATAATACATCATTTAATTTATATTTTACATTCCGCATTTATTTGGAAAGAAATCAGGAACATTCGGAACTAACATAGACAGTGGGACACAGGTGAAAAGCTGGAAAAAAGTTCAGAAGGGCGTCGGAAACGATCAGAAAGAAAAGGAAGCAAAGTTCACATAGAAGTCGGAAAGGATCGGAACGGTACTTTATTTTCGACCCTTTCCGTTTATTCCATTAGGGCGTCTACATTAGGTTGTTCCAAAAAAGGCTTCTCGAGCTACAGGGCACGAGACCCCCTCAAAGTTTTAATTTCCGGAGAAAGAAAATCCGTATTTTTTTTTGTAATTAGAATGAGGGAAATTTTGAATTTTCGAAAAATTGACCTCATGTTCCAGGGTTTCATCGAAACGTGCCAAGTTTTTTAGGGATTTAAGAGGAGTGCCTACGAAATTAAACCATTCTGATAACTGTAATTTCCAACTCACTCCCACCCTCTCCGTAGCGCCTCAAATATGACCCAAAAATCAAAAAATTACATTTTTACGTATTCTTGTTACTTTTTAGCAATTTCCGTTGTCTTTTTCATACAAATAATTATTAGTGGACAATTTCAATATTTACCATGACTTTTTAAACAATTTTCAATTTTTTAAACAAAAGTAATTTATTTAAACAATTATTTATTCCCAAAAAATTAAAAAAACATTCGCATTTCCTGATCGATATGCTATTGTCATTAGAGCAATACATTTTTCTAAAAACATTATTTAATTATTTAAATAATTATTTATAATCTATTTTCAAAATTGCTAAAAATTGAGACAGAGATATCAAGTTTTTTTTTTAAATTAGTATCCTATGCTACGTGTTGTTAAATAATAACATAATTTTGATACATTTCTTTTAATGTTTAATAAATTTATATTTGTATAAAAAATCTTTATTTGCCCAAGCAGTCCTTTTTTATAACTAGAAAAATTAAATAAAATATAACAAATAAAATTATGGTTCTGACTGTATAGTGTATGGAAAGAATAAATATACCACTTTTTAATTCTTTAAACAAATATAATTTGTTTAAATAATTACTTTTCCAGGAATACTTTTAAAATCGTAATTAATTGCATGTCTTCTATTATTCTTTCATTTTTTAGTTATCGAAAAATCACTACTTGAGTAAATAGAAATTTTTTAAACATTAGAAGAAATGTATCAACAATATGTAATTATTGAACAAAAAGTAGCATAGGATATCAATTTGAAAAAAGTAGACATCTCTGGCTGCATTTTTAGAAATTTTAAATAATTACATAATGTTTTTATAAAAACTTACAGCTCCAAACAATGACAAAATATTGAATTTCAATCAGAAAATACGATTATTTTTATCATTTTGGGCGAATAAATAATAAAAATTTTTTTAAACAATTGAAAATTGTTTTAAAAGTCACGGTAAATATTCAAATTTTCCATTAGTAATTATTTGTATAAAAAAGACGACGAAAATTTCTAAAAAATTAACAATTATACGTAAAAATGTAGTTTTTTTAATTTTTGGGTCATATTTGGGGCACTGCGTGGAGTGTGGCGGTGAGTTGGAAATGAAAGTGATTAGTATTGTTTTATTTCGTAGACACTCCTCTTAAATACCTGAAAAACTTGGCACGTTTCGATGAAACCCTGAAACACGAGTTCAATTTTTCGAAAATTTAAAATTTCCACATGATAATTAAATTGGACTTTAAAGTGCCCGGAGGCACGTGTTAATATTCGAATTTTAGAAGAAAAAAAAATACGTATTTTCTTTTCCCGGAAACGAAAACTTTGGGGGAGGGTGCCTTGCCCTCTAGAGTAAAAAAAATTTGCAATGCATTTTAGGACCATCCTAGTTTACATACACCATGTTCATAAAAAATTTGAATTTGAACTTATTTATTTGTTATGGGATTTTTAAAAATCCATGCAAAGGAGTTCTAGCGTTTTAGCTTAATCTACGAGGGTAGTTCAATAAGTCCTTAGAATGACCAACATATGGCGCGCGAATCGCTCCAAATCATCTGTTTTCAGTCAGCACCACTCCCGACTAGAT
>NC_046665.1:19511060-19516976 GCF_010883055.1 Belonocnema kinseyi | reverse complement strand
GTACAATAAGTAAATGAAAAATAAAGAAAGTCGATAAGAGAAGAACTATCATACTTCTTGTTTGCAAAAAAGGGATTCCTCAATTGTCAAGTACGATGACTGACGTCAATTAAACAACCATAATTAATGAAACAAATTTAACTTCCATTTGAGTCCAAAAGATCAAATATTTATTATTTAATAAAAATATTGTACAAGTTTTTTTCTGCGGGTGGTAAGGAAAGGTATTTTATTAAAAAAGGTGCCGGTTTTTCCAACAACAAAAAAAACTGCGTGCATTTTTTATCTTTCTTATTTCTATTTTTTAAGTGTTTTTAATCTGCTTTATGTTCAGGGAAAAATCAGATCCTGGAAAAAGATAAAAGAAATATATATTTCTCCAATTGATAGAAAAGCTTAAAGCCAACTCTGTAGTCCGTTTGTTAATACTTTTTAAGTTTTTCTATCATTTCGAAGGCAAAAGTCTTCATAGTATTTTACTAACTAATGGAGATATTTCTATAATTTCATTCGTGAAATCTATTTCCTAAGACCAAAGATGGTAAAAAAACATGTAAATTTAACAAAATTACCAACTGTTTGAAAGAATATTCTTAATAAAAGTCAATGTGTATCATATTTAAATAATATTTTGGAAATTTTATAAAATTATAAATATTGTTCACTTTTTAAATTAATGTATAAACAACCGTTTTTATCCCAAATTTCACGGCGTTCTTTTGTACCATGTTTGACCCCAGGGCAGAATAAATAAAAAAATATTCTAAAAATATGTTAATTAGTTATTAAAATGCCCCCCCCCCCCCATGCAATGTAAAACAGACCGTAACATTTCTTTTGGTCTTCCCTCATCGCCGTTATGTCAAATTTTTTATATTATGTTTAAAAACATGACAGACGTTTCCTGAACAAAAAAGTCTTTTTAATATGAAGTATTATCTTAAATAAATAAGACCATTTTTTAACACAAAAGGATTTTCAATATTTTTGTAGTCATACAAATATGGAAGTAACCTTACGTAAGTACTACTTGCGATTCACCGATTTAAAACAATTTTTCACTACCACAAAAAATAAAAATGATATTAATAATGTCGTAACATGAATATTTCGAATAACTATTTATATGTTAGAAGTTTTTAACACTTTATTTCTAGTTGGAATTAAATTCTGAGAATTAAAAGCAAGAAAATAAGTATCGTCAGTTTGTTTTTAAATTTATATAAAGATAAGTATTATAAGATTTTTTAGAAAATTGAAAAAAGATTGTTAAATATATCAGATGTGTCAGAAAAGATTCTACAATATTTCAAAGAAATTGTTTTATTTTACAGAATATTACAAAATATTAGGAAAAATTCGAGTCCTATTCAAAGATGTTTAGGACTGTTTAAGAAATTTGTAAGAAATCAAGGAATATTTTATAAATTTTCTGAAATGTTTTCGAATTTGTGAGTATTTCTGATTTGATTGACTCGTCTCAAATTCCTGAAAATATTTTCAACTGCCTCGAATGTTTCTCAACATTCTAAAAAATCATTCAAAATGTAAAAAAATTACCTTATAATCTTCTAAATTTTCGCAAGCTTTTGAAAAAAATTGGTTCATGCTCTTGACATTTCGAGATTCGCTTAAAGCTCCTAAAGTTTGTTTTTGACCGCTTCAAAAATTTGTATTTCTAATAATCTTCTAAAGTTTAAATTATTTTTGAATCTCTTGAATTCCACTTAATTTTTCCTGAATTTACTCAACTTTTTATATTAAAAAAATGTGATAATCTTACGGCCTTGAAAATTTCGCTCTAAAATCTTCAACAGTCTTTGCAAAAAATTGTAGGAAAACGTTTGATATTTCTAAAAAAAACTTTCGCAATTTCCTTTTAAAGTTGGTTATTCAAAATAAAACATCGTTTGAAATTTGCACACGAATATTAAAAAAATTCGTTTTTCTAATCACGTCCTTTTCCTGATTGTTACTTAATTCTAAAAAATTAAAAAAGGTACCTTTGAAATCATTATTTTAATTATTCCAAGCAACCTACATTTTTTTTAATTTTCGTCAAACCTTACAAAATTCTTCAAAAATCTTGACAAGTTTTAATTATTTTTTAATCGATTCAAATTTCTGAACGTCTCTTAAACTTACTCAAATTTGAAAGTACATTATTTAAACCAACATACACTTTAAAGAAATGTGCAAAAAAATTGCACAAGAAGGCTTTAAAATAATTATGTTCCTTAATTTTTCTAAAATTATCTAATATGGAAAAATTGCAAATGTATACAAAATCTTTTACACAGTTTTAACAAATTTTAGGAAACAATTAAAAAATGTTTTGTGATCTCTTTTCAATTTTCTCTTAGAATTCATCGCAAAGCAATCGTTTAAAACGTTTCCATGAACTTTCTTTTATTCTCTTGACGGCCTGGACGACTTGCAAAATTCAGTGGAAATTCAGTTTACCAAAAAACTCCTAATAGCTAGTTAGCCCCTGAAAGCGGATCGTCCAGTCGGGCGAGGTCGGGTTCGTCCTCGTGCATTTTCGGCTTTGAACGAGGCTTGTCTTTGCAGCGTGTAACAGAGCCGATTCACCGAGACGCGACGTTTGTCCATTTCTTACTGCCAAGTTTTTCTGTTCCCCTTTCCTACGGCCCAAGTACCATTGTCCACTTTTTACAGCCAATATTCTATTGCTACTTTTTACAGCCGTGAAATTATATCCATTTTTCAGGGAGTTTTCTATTGCTGCTTCTTACTGACCAACGAGATATTTCCACTTTTTATTGTCAGCCGCTCATATAAAATACATAAGTGGCCTTATGCTCCTTATGCACCTTATTTCCAGATGAGATAGTGAATCTAGTTTTCCAAAGGGGCATTATAATCTCTATGCATCTCATTGTATTGAATTGAAAGCTTTCCGGTAGTCAATCCAGGTCATTGACAGGAAGCGCTGATGGGCTGCTGCTTCTTTGCAGACGCATCTGACAATCAGCTGGTTCTCTCGGCAGTGTGCTACACCTTTTTTCGAACGACGTTCCTACACTTCTCTTCACACAGGCTCAATTCTTCGAACAATCCTTTTTTAGGAAGTCTGTAAAGACCTTATACAGTGTGTTCAAACAAGTTATTGGCCTGTAATTCTTTGGGTTGGACAAGTTGCCTTTTATGCGTATAAGTGTAGTGCGTTATAACACCAGCCACTGCGGAATGGGCGTTTCCGACTTTAAATATGAACGGACTATGCGAAACAGATGTTGAAGCGTAGAAATAAGTTTCATTCACCAGACGTCCTTGATACCGTCTGGTCCTGCAGAGGACAACTCTTCTTACCACTGAGTGCTTTTTTCACCTCTGCAGTGATTGTTGGACATTCCTCCTCCAATGTTATGAGATCGTAAAACTCCTTGAAGCGGGTGATATTATCAGTATATTCTTTTAATTCCAGTGTTTTAGGGTTCTTGTATACCTCTCTCCAAAAATTCTCTACCTCGTTGGGCTTGGGTGGATTTTTGAAACAGGGTGATCACTGAAGAGGCGCGATGGGTCAGCGAGAATATGTTGATTCCCTGATCTATCTTTCCCACCTCTGTATTCTCTTCCTTGCGTCAGATAACACCAGTATTTTGCCAACAATATTCTGCTTGATTGTTAGCAGTTTTTACTTGTTCAGTTTTGACTGAAGCACAGATATTATGTAGTCAATCACACACTGACTACGGGAAGCATTCTGTATTGCCATTTAATCTGCTTGTTCAGTTTATGCAAGCGTCTTTCGCTCTTCAGATCCATCATCGGTCATCGCCTTCCATTTGAATCAGTTAAGACTCTCGCAGCATCATAAACTGAACAATTGATGGTCCAAAGGTCGGACTCCTTCATGATATCCTCACGAAGGGAGGCATCTATTTCAGTTAGATTTTGCGCCTTAAAGGGGAAAGGCCTAAGGGTCTAAATTCCAATTGAGGTCGCATGAGCATTATTTGAAAGATGATCGAATTTCATTCAACGCTAGTGTCAGTCATGGGGCACGCTTCTCACAAAGCGGTGGTGGCACGGTGGTAGCGTTTCTGCTTGCGACTCCGCTGCTGGGGGGTGCGATTTTTTGGGCTAGGCATTTTTTTATAATTAAAAATGTCAGAACACAAAATCTGAATCCACTACTCCTAAAACCATGGTTCTGAGCCTTATAATACCTTTCACGAAGCTTAAAATCTTTAAATATTAACACGTGAACTCATAAACCTTGAATCTTCTATTTGAAAAAAATAATATTTGAAACACTAATGGATGAACAACAAATTCTAGTGAATCAAGTTTGGTGTAGCTATTTTTAATTACTACGAAAACAAATAATGTTGTCTTAAAATTTACAGGGGTTTCATTTGCGAAAGAAAAGTTTTATATCTTATTTGTTATGAACGAAAGTATTTTTTTTATAATTCTAATATAGTAATGAAATATTCCATTTTACAGTAGATTTGTACAACAAGCGTTGTTAGTCGACGCTTTATCCCGCTTGTTGTAGAATATAATATAAAATGAAAGATTTCAATAATATATGAGAATTATAGAAAAATACTTTCATTAATACCTAGTAAGATTGTATCATAATTGTTATCAACAAAAAGCCGGTACCCCCCGAATGGGTCCCGAAGTCGCGGGCCACGGAACGTGCCGTCGCCAGTCTTGCTTGACCGATAGCAATCGTCACTCGAAAGCTACCTCTCGTCTTCCGGGTGATATATGTGTTAGCCTTGCCTTTTGGTGTCGTTTTCCACCCGTGTTCTCTCCTCCTTTGGATTATTTATCATTCTCGAAGTCACGAGTTTCTACGGAGACTGCCCCGTCTTCGCCGCCCTGCCGCTGAACTTACCGACGATCCGGACGGTCCCTGGATCGATTTGCATGCTACAGGATCCTTCACTCTGTCACGACCGCGGCCCAAATGTAGGTTTCAAATAAACTACCGTTTACTTTAATTTTACTCCCGACTCTCTTTACTGCGTTTATCTTTCTACTCGGTTGTCCAAATCCCATTTTCCTCCTCGGCATTACCCCCGTAATAAGACATACAACTTTTCTTTCGTAAATGAAACCCCTTTACATTTGAAAACAACATTATTTGTTTCCGTAGCAATTAAAAATAGCTACACTGAACTTGATTCACTAGAATGTTTTGTTCATCCATTAGTGTTTCAAGCTTTCATTTTTTTCAAAAAAGAGATTCAAGGTTCATGAGTTCACGTATTGATATTTCAAGCTTTTAAGCTTTGTGAAAAGTATTATGGGCTGAGAGTCATGGCTTCAGGAGTTGTGGGTTCAGACATTGTGTAGTGAAGAGTCACAGGCTCAGCACCATAGATTATAATTTCATTGACTTATGTTTCAGGAGTTGAATGTTTCTTTAACAGTCAAGAGTTCAACATTCTTTTAATTTAGCGCTCATGGGCATAAAGATTAAGGTGGTATTAAGAGGTAAATAATTAAAAAGTCATGAATCATAATTTTTTAATTCAGAGTTTACGGATATTTATTTTATCAGTTCAAATTCCATAGGCCCAGGGCTTATGATGTTCAGAGATAATGAATTCAGGTTAATAGGTTTAGAATTCATGGGTTCAGGGTTCATATGTCAAGGATTGAACGCTGGTAGATCTAAAATTTACAGCTTTAAGGTTTATGAGTTCATGTATTAATATTTTAAGGTATTAAGCTTCATGAAACTAAAATTCATACAGTCTGTCAAGTTAAAGCGTGGGTGGCTTTACTCGCAGTCGGTAAAGTGTATCGACATGATTTTGGTGTCAAAATATAAGAAGAGCTCCCTCTTTCATGCTTTTTGATTTAACATTCAGTTTGCTTTCAATTCTCATCTTGTTACCACGTTACAAAAAATGAGTTCCGTATACGCTT
>NC_046665.1:19506559-19510960 GCF_010883055.1 Belonocnema kinseyi | reverse complement strand
TCAAAAAGCATGAAAGAGGGAGCTTTTCTTAATATTTTGACACCAAAATCATGTCGATACACCTTACCGACTGCGAGTAAAGCCACCCACGCTTTAACTTGATAGACTGTAGGTGCTCAGTGTTGATGTTTGAACAATCAGTAGTTTTGAGTTCAGGAATTCATGGTTCACGTTTCAGGAATATGAAGGTTTATAGTTCATGAGTTTCGTTATTAGATTCATAAATGCTGACTCAGAACGTTAAAATGCAGCAGTTGCAAACATCTGCGGTTCCGAAGTTTTTGTAAACTCTTAACGCCCAACTGGATGTGCAAAATTTTATTTTCGAGAAAAATCAACTTTTTGAGGTTATACAAAGCTGAAGGACATAACCTAGAGAGCCTGCCCTGCGCCTCCGTTTTAGTTGACATAAATACTCTTATTTCTGCGCTATTAAATGTTATGAAATTGCGCCGAAAAAAATTGACAGATATTTCGCAAATGTAGTCTTTGCAAAGTATAATAATCTTTGCACCGCTTTAATAACGACAAATTTTCAAAAAAAAAAATTCAGTCAAAACAAGTACATAGTGGTTCCTAATCGAAGTCGTAACAAATGGACCTTCATGGTCAATATGTACGAAAACGAATGGTCGTGATCCAGGCTTAATAGGATGTCATTGTCGAGCTTGTGGACCTGTTTTATGCTTGGTAATTATACATCAGATACAACCTCGTATTTTGTCGAACATAGCGGCGCATTCCCGAAAAATAGTAAAATTCGCGCAACTTTGAAATAGTTATGCCTAGACCGACGTGACTCTGAGGATCGTAATATCGAATCACAATAATCTTTCTTAATGCATTCGTTATTACATAGTGAAGCGTACTGAAAAACTAAGACTTCATCTTTTTGAGAAACTATGGTAAAAATGCCTTGCATTCGTTCAGACAAATAATCAGATTCAAAATTATCTACGCCACCGGATAATTTGAGGATTTTTAGATTCATGTGTATTAAAATACAAAAGCGCACTACTTTATTCGTGCCTGGTTGAGTTCCTAATGCAGAAATCCCGTGTCCCAAATACGATACTTTAGATTTCAAAGTGACATTCCTTTAAATTAATGGTTAAACTCGGTCTTTATAAAGCTTGCAGAACCAAAATGAACCGTTGACGCAAGTCGGGCCAATCTTTACAAGTAACATTTCTTTAAACATCAATTTTGAAAAACAGAAGGGTGCATTCATCAATCCAAAAATCATTCACGTAAATTCCCCTGTTTCATTGGGTGTAATAAAAGCAGTATTGACGAACAATATTTGCTCGTTCTGTAGTCCTTCCTTTTTGAACGATTTTTGGCACGGTATCCAACTTCAGGATCGGCACAACAAATTCCTCTTTTCAGGTTATCACACTAATCAAATTTATCGATCGTGGAAAAAATTCAACTTTGTTCACTGTTACTAAATTTTCGGTATGATTTACACTCACTGGTAATTCGGCCATATAGGCGTACTCACTTTTCACAAACTTCATCGGATTCTCGACCTTCAATCTACTTCTTCAACCTACACTTTGGCGAGCACATATTCGGGCGAGTCATTTGTAAAATGTTGAGGTCCGAAACTCTTCAACACAATGATTTCGTGAATCACGTCGAAATTGTGGTTAATTACAACAGAAGCTTTTATTGTGCTTTCAGCAGCACCAGTATCCAAACTTCTTGCAATTGCAACATTTAAGTTCGTCGCTTCTTTGAGATTACGAATTCTGTCCTTTCGTTTATCATTTAGAGATTCTTAAGCAAGCATAACATGTAATAAATCCTATACTTTGTAGTGTGGTCTAGAAGACATCGCTTTGCAAATATCTTTTAACCAGAGGCCGAACAAGGCCCGTTTCTTCGTTTCTGAAAACGAGAAAGGACCCCGCACCAAATGTATGGGAAAATGGCTTTCGGTGGATTTAGTTGAAACTTTGTAATTTTTAAGGTTATAAGTGCCGGATGAAATATCCGTAAAAAAAATCCAAAAAAATCGACAGTTTTAGCGCTATGCAGCGCTAAGCGCTCAAGATCAGTGAATAAAACGAATTACAACAGATTTTGTTACAAAAGCGATGTCAACATAGAAATCACGGTTCAGATCGTGGTCTATCATATCTTCGCCTACACCATTGAATCATATAGCGCGCTTCTCAAAACGATCAAACGCTAAGCGCCCAAGATTTTAACTTGACTAATTCATCACTTTTTTAAAGGCAGAAATGGTACCCGAAGTAACATTAGTAACTAGTGCGTACATTCCGATAATTACGTTGTACTGTTCTCAAGAGTGCCGAACGCTAAGCGCTCATGATCAGTGAATAAAACGAATTACAATAGATTTAGTTACAAAAGCGATGTCAACATAGAAATCACGGTTCAGATCGTGGTCTGTCATATTTTCGCCTACATCGTTGACTCATATAGCGCGCTTCTCAAAACGATTAAATGCTAAGCGCCCAAGATTTTAACTTGACTAATTAATCACATCTTTAAAGGCAGAAATGGTACCCAAAGTAACATTAGTAACTAGTGCACACATTTCGATAATAACAGTGTACCTTTCGCAAGAGGGCCGAACGCTAAGCACCCATGATCAACGAATAGAACCAATCCCAGTAGCTTTTGCTAAATATTAAACTATCTCCGGCTCTTGATTAGGGTTCGCTTGTTCACCTCTATTAGCATCGTCTAGAATCCTTTGTAGCAAGGAAGTTTGAGGATACCAGGTTCATTAAGTCGCGTATCTATTTGAAACTCCTCATCTTCCTCTCGTTGCAGCTTGTCTTGAACGTAAGATGGGGCAAGTTCTACTTGACACACGCCAATTGTTATGTCGCGTATTTCTTCCAATATAAGGCGAGGAAATTGTGGTACTTGCAGTTCATACAGGCGATTCCAATTTGCATTTTCGTAGCGCATATTGTCCACTTCTACGCGCGCTTGCACAATATTTGGCTCACGAGCTCTCGCTATATATTCTCTTGCAAGCTCTGCTGTAGCGCCTTGCATCTCGATAACAGGATGGTATCGATTAATTATGGCACCAGCAATACGAAAGAAGTCCCTTAGATTGTGTACATGAGCCATCGGAATGGTTTTCTCGAAGAACTTGAAATGAAAAATGGACTTCATGCGGCCATTTCTGGATTCCACTATCCACCTAGATTTCGTTATTAGCCGAGCTTCGTTTGCTTCTTCCGTTACCAATTGACTCTGTCCTTGTTGGAGAAATGGTGGTATCTTGGACCCAATTCCTAAGCGTTCTAAAAGTGGTTGGGCATCTCTATATATCCACGGTCCACGGAATGTCGAAGTACGCGAAAGTTACTGCTCTTCTGCATGTAAGCATAAGTTCCATCGATGATAACAATAGTTCTGGGAATTTCTGCTTGTGGATTATAAAGTTCATTGGCGAATGATGTCACGTGTCTTTCAATGAATTCCTCTCTGCTTATCGCATTAAATCCAATGTTACCAGGTACAAAGCGTTGCATTACAGAGTCTCTTACAGTAGAAATGGCCATGCTTGTAGCTTGCCGGATCGAATAATGAAAAATCACTTTCAGAAATTCATCAGAAAGACCTTGACGCATTTTTCAAAGGAAAGTCAGCAGATCTTTTTTCCTCACGTATCTGGCACCATGTCCATGTAACTACGGAATAGGATCACAAAATACATACATTATTCTCATTATTATATCTCCTCATTATTAAACGCCGCGGCCGCATGAACATATAAAACAATAAAAGCGTTAACTCTACATTCAATTGAAAGCCTTGGAGTATTAACATCAGCATTACAGAACATGCACATTTGGCTGCCTGTTTGTGTAAGAACATTCAGTCTTAAACAACCTGGGTCACTTTGGAGCTCCTCTACCTCATTTAAAATCAATTGATTGCAATTGAGACATAACCTACTCTCATCGGCGACCTCAAGTGGTGGTCTTCGAAGTTGAAGGCGTCTAAAAATTGCAATGTTTTGCTTATCAGGATTATTATTTCCACCAATTCGAGCCATTTGTCCTGGTTGATAGACTCTATCGCCCACATAGCAATTAACTCGAACTCTGAATGCCGTTTTTTAAACCATAAGAGAAACAAGCTGTTTTGGTCTTGAAAGACAGAGGAATGTATTAATAAAACGAAAGAAAAATTCAGAAACAACAAAATAAAACAAATAAACACAAGAAACTAAACACAAAAAGGGAATAAGAAATACAACACAATTAATACAGAAGGGAACAGATAGGAATTTTTCATCCTAAGCTTACCAATAAAATTACTATCAGCTCTCGAGACCTTTCACAAAAGAAATGACAAGCATACCATCGTCAATGGAAATAATAAGTGAATATATTATATACAATA
>NC_046665.1:19500562-19506459 GCF_010883055.1 Belonocnema kinseyi | reverse complement strand
TGTGTGTTTAATATAATAATAAGTGAATGCCGAGGTTTCAACTTTTTTTAAGTCATTAGGCCTACTTTCAGTTCGTCACTCATTCTGAAGTCGTTCGCTTTTTGTTTTAAAAAGTGACAGTCGTTCATCATGCAGCATTCACTCATTATTTCCATCGACGAAGGTATGTTTGTCTGTCATTTCTTTTGTGAAAGGCCTTTGAAAAAGTGATTTCTTAGTCAAGTTCAAATCTTGGGCGCTTAGCGTTTTATCGTTTTGAGAAGAACGCTATTAGAGTCACCGGTCTAGGCGAAAATATGACAGACTACGATCTGAACCGTGATTTCTATGTTGACATCGCTTTTTTAACAAAATCTGTTGTAATTAGTCTTATTCACTGATCTTGAGCGCTTAGCGCCGCATAGCGCTAAAACTGTCCTTTTTTTTAAATTTTTTTTACGGATATTTCATCCGGCACTTATAATCTTAAAAATTACAAAGTTTCAGCTAAATCCACCGAAAGCCATTTTCACATACATTTAGCGCGGGGTCCTTTAATTCGTGACACAGTTAAACTTTATTATAAAAATAATTAGAGAAAGTCTCATTCTTCTCCTGTACTCTTTCCGGCATTCTCTTTCACTTAGCTGTCGTGCTTTCCGGTAATAAAAAAGATCTCCTGACGGCTGAGCAAGTTGTTAACCTTTTTTGTGGGAGTCGCGGGCACCTTCCTTCAAATGCGTCCTAGCAAATTCCGACGCAAAGTTATCTGGCCAATAATGAAGCGTTTTCACGCTTTCTAACGTTTGTAGCCACTCCTTTGCATGAGATGTTCCAATTTCACCCCTAAAGTCTTCGATATTCTTGCTCAAATCGGGCATGATTTGGTAGTTTGGAACGATTGATACATCTTGAGTAGTAACCTGCGGATTCTTAATCCCTACAAGTCGGTCGCAAACCTGTAGCATCGTTTGCTCGCGTCGTCGTCCGTCTTCGATCAGAGATATCAATAATTGCTCCGTTGTGACGCTTGCTGGTCGTTCGTAATGTAGTGGAGGTTGATGTAATGGAGGAAATAAATACCTGTTATTGCGCACATGTAAAGGATTTAGGAAGTTATTGTCCTGCTCTCGCGCATCTTTGTAATGATCTCATCTAACATCGTCCGGCCTTCGTCAGTTTTTGTTTCGTGAAAGATCAAGCGCTCGTCGGGCGTTTCCACAAGGTTGTCTTGGCTCTGATGACGTCGTTTGTTTTGAAAAAGATTGCGTCCATCCTATACCTCGTCCTACTCCAGAATGTCGACAGTTTGAACTTGTTGGATTTTCTGAATGCTCCTCCTCATAGTTATCCAGTAAAATATTTAGGTTTTGGACCTCGAAATCCTCGAATTACTGCAAAGGAATGTTCGAAGACGTTCCTTCGGTCACTTCCGCTCACAAAATTTAACGTGTCAATCAAACGGATGGTAATGTTAGCTCAAAGAAAGCATAGAGAGGTGACAATTGCCACCTTCAACGCTAGCGGCCACTCGTAATTGTATATCTACAACATCATCGCAGGAGGTTTCAAACATCGTATTGGATTGACTTATAACATCCTAATCTCATCAGTCACTTGACTTACTATCGGCGAGAAAATTTGAGTCCTCTGGCTTTGACGTTGAAAACGTGAGTGAAGAAAAAATGGTAGGTTTATGAAAGAGGTATAATTTTAAAAGTGCAAATGTTGTAAGTTAATGAGCCGAAAACTAATATTCCAAAAAATGGTTTGTAGCTTACAGATCTGAAAATCTGATGAAAAGTAAGGAAATTTGATGAGAAAGAGCTGAGAAAGGGCGTCACGTATCCAGAAACGGAAGTATTCGTCATTGCGATTCAAGACAAAGTTTTCAGCTCCAGATAATTATCGCAAACATGTGTTACTTCAAGACGTGATCGATCGGTGCCGATTATGAGGAGATAACAACGAATCCATCGAGCACATTATTGATGGTAGTCGCGCAATGGCTCAGAGAGAACATACAGTCAGACATATTGATGTGGCGGGCATGATACTTTAACAACTTAGCCTAAACCTAGAAATCTTAACATAGTGGATGCCTTTCTATAGATATACATCTCAATGCCCGTTTTAGAAAACGCAGATTACATCTTATATTCGCATGTTACTATCCAGAAGGATCATTACATCCGAGCCAATCAGCCTGACATCGTGATACAAGGAAAGCAAGGTGGCAGATCCTATATCATCGACATTGCTTGTCCACTTAACCGAAATTTGCAAGCAACCTATACAACCAATACCCATAAGTATAGCGAGCTAAGGAATGTAGTAAAGACAATATGGCGGAATGTAAGGCATGCATCTGTTCCTCCTATGGTGATTTCGACTACAGCCAATTTACACGCAAGATGCACTGATCACCTTGAACATTAAGGAGTCAGTAGAGTACCGGCAGCAGTTTAGAAGGCGGTTTTTCTAACCACATGTCGCATTGTAAAAATCTTAGAGCGCATTCGTTTATCCTGCACTGGTGTAGGGGAAGAGCACTCCGATCGCTCCGTCTTACTTCTTCTTACTTCTTCCTTCTCAATCCGACCTGCGTTGGTGCAGATCGGAGTGCACCAGTGCATGATAACCGAATACGCTATTATTCGACCAGCAGGAAGAAAATAACAATAACGTATAGAGCGGCAGATGGTAGCTCTAAGAAACCATACAGAATTGACTCTTGTCGCCTCCAAACGCTCGCGGCCGCTGTGTAAGTCTAATAGCGGTAAAATACAAACTCACAACTACACAATACTCCTAATTTTGTACCTAAAACACCATCGCAAAAGATTTCAAATATGGTATTAAGTTAACTTATAACATCCACCACTCATCAGTCATTTGACTCAGTCCGTTGCTATGATGAAAGAACGAGTTTACCCGAGAAAAAGTTTGCAAAAAAATCAATAATAACTTTTTAATTTTTCATTCTTTTAATAATAAAGGTAAATACGTTAGAATAAAATGATCAGTCAAAGATATACTGGAGTTTTTCATTCTCCACCACTTAATATATCAGTGATACAAATCCGGATACTGTCTTCCAAGATCTGAAGCCAAAGATAATTTACGTGATTGAATTCCCGGCACCAGATGATTATAATATCATGGTAAAGGAGGAAAAAAACGGGCGAAATATCAAGCTTTTTTTCGAGCGAACTGTGCCAACTGTGCAGTCTGACGCGTAAGGTCCTCCGCGGCTAGAGATCGGACTCTAAGGGAAAGTATTGTACGAAGTCTCTTGCGTAAATTTCCCGCTCTTAGTTACCTTCTAGAATAGAAGGAGCAGGGGTGGACGTCGTACACGTTCCAGTTGTGCTGGGATTAGTTGCTTTAAGGAACTATGGTCGTAGCTTCTGGTGCCTACAACTTCTTACAAAAAAGTATCAACTGATCCAACCCCACAAATAATGATAATCTAAGTAGCAATCCAAGTAGCCCTTGTGCTGTATGAGGTTCTCCAGGGGTGACAGACTCCTCCTATGCCTAATCCTTTCGGCTATTATCCGCCGTTTGCAATATTCGAGGACGAATACAATCAAGCACAGTGCGCACTAGCGCTGTTGGTGCACGCAGAGATGTGCTTAACGCTGGTTGGAATTTTTAAAGTGTCAGTTCACGGTTTCCGTGCTTCCTCTGAACCTAAGAGTACTTTTTGCCCCAATTGTGGCAACACCGGTAAATCGTTGAGAAGCTTTAGCGGATGCTCCGGACCCACACCGGGCAGCATAAAGGAATTACAGCCTTCGGAGGCTAAAGATTTAGACGATTTTCATAAAAGAAAAATTCCTTCTATGCATAATAAGCTTCCTGTCGCATACATGGTGGAACACCATATCGATATTTAGGGACATTCTCCCTTCAGACAAGTTTATCGGCATCTTTTTCCAAGGTTGAAGAATCATTAAGAGAATCCGCCCAAAGGCTTGAAGCTGAGGGAATTAAGAGTCCTAGTAAAAGCGAATGGTGTAACCCAATGGTAATGTTTAGGAAGTCTGCCTGTGATTACAGACTCTGCATCAACGTCAGAAAATTAAATAAGGTGAAGAGTTAACTGCTTTTTTCATGCTGGGCACGGAGCGTTATCGCTATAATCATATGCCTTGTGGTTTATCAGGTACTTCCGCAATGTTTCAGCGTTTGCTGGAAGGACTGATAACACCGGAATTAGATCCCCATCTCTTCGCGTACATAGATGACATAATTATAGTACGCGAAACTTTTTAGGAGCGCATCCACTGGCTAGAGAGAGTTCTGGATGTGGTTATAAATGCCGGGCATTCGGTCAATCCAGATAAGACCGAGTTCGATTTTATTCAGGTACGTTATCTCGTTTTTCCGGTGGATAGAACGGAAATCAGACGGTTTCTAGGCATAGTCTCGTGGTTAGGACGGTCTGTGACAGATTTTTCAGCAAGAACAGAATCCTCTTATCGATTATTGAAGAAAACCCGAAGGTTTGAATTACGGATTAATCAGGAAAAGGTTTTAGAGGATTTCAAATCAGCTCTAATACCCGCCCCTACTTTATCCAGACTAGACTTTAGTCTACCATTCTGTCTACAAACTGACGCAAGTCGTACGGATTTAGGAGCCGTCCTCTCCCAGATGCAAGGCGCTCAAGAACAAGTCATAGCCTCTGCTAGCAGGTCTATGCAGGGCGCCGAGAAAGACTATGTCGTGGCAGAACAAGAGCGTTTGGCAGTGGTATAGGCGGTAGAAAAATGTAGACCGTATCTTGAGGGGTATCACTTTGTAGTGATTTCGGACCATAGTAGTCTCCGATGGATTTCCATACTCAAAGATCCTACTGGTAGATTGGGTAGAGCACCCTTAAATTGTTGCAATTTTATTTTGAGGTTAAACACAGGAAAGATGCCCTTTACTATGTCCCAGCTGCTCTCTCACGTATATTTGAGCCGGATAAAGAGGTAGTACGTGCCATTAGGGAGCTTGAAGGTATTTTGTACACCCGAAGGACGAAGTTGGTCCAGGAGACGCCGTATCAGTTTTCTGACTGGAAGTTAGAGGGCAATCGGCTCTAATGTGATCGCCCTGACCATCTCTCCAATTCATTGCTGCCAGATTTGGAGGCCTGGAAACTATTATTCCCTTTTGGGTAAATGGGTAATCGAGCAACCTTCGTCGGAAGTGTAGTCAAAAAGAGACGGGGCCCTATTTGCCCTCGGGATAAGAGAACCGTCCGCGCTCGGAGCCTGTGCCTGCCCCCCCCCCCACCTCTTGCGCTGCCTGATGTAATCCGCTGGATGATACCACCCTCGGAGCCGAAACCCGTTGTCTCTGCACCTGCACCGCCGAGAGAAGAGCGATCCTGGACGTCGAACATGCGATTATCCAGGCTTTGGCCGATGCCATCGTGAGACGGCTCTAATGGTCGCTATTAGACGTAAGCTTTTTTTCGTTTATTCAGGATGTATACGTATTTTTAAACATTTCTTGTCGTTTAGGTTTGAGTTTCGTTTAAACGTTAAGCTGTATACGAGTTAGTTGTAAGCATTTCTTGCCGTTTGGGTTGAATTTCCTTTAATCGTTAAGTTGTACGGTTAGTCGTAGGCACTTTTCTCGCCGTTCTAATTTAAATTTAAGCGTGAGTATTACTTAGAGGAGTATAGTCCAATAAAAAAATGATTTAATAATTGTCTATATACATTGTTTGAATCTATTGGCTTAAAGCTGCACTAGTTTGCCTGAAATAGGTTTCGCCAATTCAACACTAACTTTAGAATACAGTAATACTTTTCTGTTAGGGATCTTCCATAAAACTAGTGGTTTTTTTAGAATGAGGGAATTCGATGAAAATCCACCTTGTTCTACATGAGCAGAGAGCCGGGGGGGGGGGGGGG
>NC_046665.1:19477979-19500551 GCF_010883055.1 Belonocnema kinseyi | reverse complement strand
GCTCAAATCCGAGCCACGTGGTTTTACTATTAGATGTTAAAAAAACACATGGCCAGAAAACAGAAAAATATTGACAAAAAATATCAAAATATTAGAACAAAATAAATAAATTTTAACACCAAGAGTAGATTTCTAAACCAGGAAGATTAATTCTTTACCAACCAAAAAAAAAACCTTTTCAACAAAATACATGTAATGTATGTTAGGCGGTGAAAAAGGTGGGGGGAAAGAGGTGTCAAAAAGTGGCCAAAATTGAGCCTCGTGGTTTATGGAAGCCCCCTTAACGAGTCTAGTAGATAGAACACTATAATCAATATCATTTGTTTCCAGACATATCAATGTCATGTTCAGGGACGTCAATTTGCTGTCAAAGGTTATTTATTAATTCCCTTTTCTAGTTCTGCTATGACAAAGCCACCGAACGCGTTCTCGGGTTGCGGATAGAGGGTCCCTGTACCAAGGGTTTCTGCTGAATATTGTTACAAAAATGAATAGGCAGTCGCAGACAATTGATCGACAAACCCCTTTCCCTAGCTCCTTGTGGGAACAAAAATACCAAATATAGTTGTAGTAAATGCGGTTCAAAACAAGAGAACGCGAAGGGCTCTCGACAATGGGTCGGTCAACATTGCCGAACACTCTAGAGCTGGGGGAGCCAATGAAGATGGATTCAATTCGGTGGATTGACGGAATCTCTAGACTTTTAGGTGGACGGAGCGACTAAATCGCGACTTGCTAAATTGCTACGATGCAAGTGTGTCCCCTGACCGGAGTTACATAGCACGACGGTTGATCATAAGATTAAAAGATGAATGCATCAACTCGCCACAAAGGTAGGCTGGGCAAGACAGTACGCGTCCCGCATTCAGTGTGTGATTGACTACAACACATCGGGCTGGAATTTTACCGCTAAGATTCGAAAGTTCGCGCGCGAACTCCGGACCCGTTAAAACACACTTAACAAGTCAAAACTACTGACCATCGGGCAGAATATTGTTGAGAGAATACGGATACTACCATTTGACGCTAAGAGAAGTCTAAAGCGGAGAGAGAGAGAGAGATGGGTCAGAGAAAATCAACAGTTTCTTTCCGACCTATCTCAACTCTTCCAAGACCCTCCAGTTACTGTCGAACACCCACCCAAACCAAAGGAGGTCGAAGTATTTTGGAGAGAAGTCTACGAAGTGCAGCATAGACTGGACGAAGACTCAGAAAATATAAATAGCTTCAAGGAGTTATGTGTTGCCCTTATAACACCTGATAAAGAATGCCTACACATCATTACCGAGGAGGTGAACAAAGTATTAAGAGGGATGAAGAACTATTCTGCTCCGGGGAAACTTAGCTGACCCAAAGAATCAAAGGCCAAAAACTTGTCTAAACACACAGTATATGATCTTCCCAGCTATCCTAAATGATAGGAATGTTCGGGCAATTGAACTTCTGTGGCAAGAAATGTATGAACAACGTGGCTCAAAGAAAGGCGTAGCAGGATGTCGGGAGAACCTGTTCATCGGTAGATGTGTCTGCAAAGTTGCAGCATCCTACCAGCGTGACCTATCGATGGCCTGGATTGATTACCGGAAAGCTTTCGATTCAACCTCGCATAGACTTATCATCTGCTTTTGGAAAGCTTAAAGGTTCATCCGCAAGTCGTGAGGTGCATAGAGAGATTGATGCCGCTTTGGAAAACCAGATTTACTATCTCATCTGGAAAAAATCGTGTGACAACTAACAAGATCACCTTTCCGAGAGGTGTCTTTCAGGGCGACACCATGAGCCCACTCCTCTTTTGCCTCACATTATTGCCACTATCTCTAGCACTTTGCCATTCCGACGGGTACTTTTGCGACAAACCTGCAGATCGAAATTACAAGATCACTCATGTATTTTACATGGACGATCTTGAGATCTATGCTAAAGACAAAGAGAAACTTTGGTAGTAAATCTATTCATTTGGAGTGGTTTCACGGACGATAAACGAGATCAGATCCCTTGATATCGGGACAAGAAAGGTTATGCACATGAACAAACACATGCATCTTAAGTGTTCTGTTCCGCGAATCTACATCTCACGGCGTCAAGGTGGTCGCGAAACATTGAATCTTGAACGTCTTCTCAACAAGATTATTCTGGGTACAGTACATAAAGTCTAAAATGGAAGAGACCCTCTTCTTAAAATGGTCAGGAAGCACGAAGAAGTGGGCAAAGGAGCATTTTTGTACAAAGCAGCGGAGGAGGCTGCTGAAACACTCGGACTTAACTTTAGTATTAGGGGTGAGCAAAATGCATCAAATCTTATCTATCTTGAGTACTCACATCTGAAAGCCCGGGTTAAGAAAGCATAAGACAAAAACTGTCGGGAACAGCTCGTCGATGAGAGGAATCACGGTATCTTCCGTCGAAATGTGGAGGATCAGTCAATGCCATGTGAGCCAACTTTTGCTTTCCTTAAGTCACCCGGATTAAAGCCTGGTACGGAGGGTTTCATTTTGGCATGCCAAGACGGTGTTATTTCTACCTTAACATACAGTCGCCACATTTTGATCCAAGATATCCCCGATGATAGCTGTAGGGCGTGCTATGCACACCCCGAGTATTTAGCACACATACTATCTAGTTGTCTAACTCATGCAGGAACGACCTAGATTCAAAGGCACAATGCGGCACTAAGAGTGCTTTATTACCATCTCTGTCACTCTTACCGCATTAACCTTAACATCGCTCCTCTAAATGCTCCTAGAGAAATAGAGTCGATTGACGAGAATAAGAAATGCCGCATATACTGGAACTTTATATTTTCGACAATTGTTTCTGTTGCACGCTCGAGGCCTAACATGGTTCTTCTTGACTTCGAGAAGCAAAACATGTTCGTGATCGAATTTTCGGCACCAGCTGACAAAATATGATAGCCAAGAAGAATTAAAAGAAATAGAGGTGTGAAGACTTTATAAGGGAGTTCTGACGATTGTACCCGGAATATTCTGTTAAACTAATATTCCTTATCATCAGCGCTCTTGGAGGTGCCAAACTTTCACTGATTAATATCCTAAAAAGCATACCTGCGTGTCAACAATATGCTAAAACACTTGCGGGAAAAAAGCAGAAGGCGGTCTTCCTTGGGTCGCTCCGTGTTCTCAGGGTACACGAGACTTTTGCCGGATAGTCGCATTGATTCATTAAGCTAAATTAAATTAAACTAAATTAAATAACTAAAATTAATATTCTGATGGAGGAAACTGACGGTTGGCAATATTTTTCATTTTTATTAACAATTCTGATTAACAAATGCATTTAATAGACGCTTTCAAAAAGGAAAAATTTCTTTCTTGCTGAAATGTTGATTATAGCATAAAAATGAAACTCTTCCGAAATATACTGACTACCAACAACATTTCCCATTGTTATAAACAATCATGATCAATCAATTCTTAAAATAATTCTTTCGTATAGAACAATCTGTTTTTGGGTTGAATAGTTAATGTTACCTTGAAATAAGGAACTGAATCGTAAAACGTCTAGACTCAACATCTTTTTCGAATATTATAAGCAATCAGGATGAACGAAATCATGAAGCTGAAAAATTCTGGTATTTAGCAACGTTGCCATTTCTTGTCTCAATCATCTACAATCAGCAGATCCTGAACTTGTGCATCCATGGGACGAGGGAGTCTCTCCTTAATGGTTCTGAAGTTGTTTATGTAGATATCAGTCATGATCAACAACTTGTGACACAAATCTTCATTCGTTGTAATCCGACTGATCTCACGGGTATTGAATTCCCTTACCCCCTTGAAAATTTTGTTTTTGGCCTCTTGGGATTCTTCTGTCAACTAGCCGATAGGCAATGGGGTATTTTCAATTACCTTAGCGCCATGTATGAGGATCTTGTGGACTGTCACAGGCATATAGAACCAACTATATGAGCTGACGTAAAGTTTTGCAGTTTGCTGGCAATATTCTATGAATTTGATAATGTCTATTCTCTTTTCTGATGTCATAGCTTTCAAAATAACGCCGATTTTCTCGTCACTCAACGTTCAATTGCGACGCCGTTTTTTTGGAAGGACATTAAAAAGTTCACGCACGTATCCATTGGATTTTTGTGTTTTCCCGACTTTCATTATTTACGACTCTTGAATCGTAGCAGTTTCATTTTTTTTATATAATCAATATTTCATCAAGAAAGAGATTTTTTCTATTTGAAAGCGTCTATTAAACGCATTTTTTGAGCAAAATTGTTAATAAAAATGAAAAATATTGTCAAACGTCAGTTTCCTCCATCAGAATATTAATTTAGGGATAAAATAAACAATTATGCAAAAAAATGGACTTTTTCTATCAAAGAGTGACCGTTTAATGCATTTGTTAATCAGTATTGTTTATAATAATGGTAAATATTTTGATTTTTCGTTTTTGTCATGCAATTTTCATTTTTGAAGGCAAACCTAATGATTGCTTAGAAAAAATTCATTATGCATGAGAGGCGCTTATTTATTAAATTTGTTTATGAAACTTGTTTATAACAATAAAAAAATTACACTTTAGTGTTTTATTTCAACGAAACATAAATTCACTCGATTTCGAGGGGGAAAACGTGATTAAAAGAACTTCCAGGCTTCAATGTACAGCAATAATCGATTTCGTTCATAAATCTGTTTATAACAATTTAACAGATTGCACGAAATTAATCTAAGTTATTAGGGTGAAAAATTATAGTTTTTTGGCATTTTGCAACTTGAATAACAAACAAACAGAGTCTTTTTAGCAAAATCGCCCTCGACATACCTCTTCGGAATTTAATTAGCTTTAATTTTAAAAAAGATGGAATCGGATAAAAATTGTAGACTCTAGATCATTTTGAACCCCAATTTTCTAATTCGCCGCACTGTGCGCGCGTAGGACACAATAAAGTGCACTTCTTGTCCACGGGAACTGCGCACTGCTTTGCTTGGTACTTGTCCCTTTCATCTAATATCAAATCTAAGACATAATTTCATGAAGAAAGTCGGAAACCGTATTCTTATTACATGGAATATCGTGTGTACCGAGACGGCGAACTCTTTTTATGGTCTCCCGTGTTTAAAAATACTCACAATTGGCCGTAAAAAGACTACTTCACTGCCTTCGTGCACAATGTACTATTTTTTTCTTCAATCATTAAGAAGGACAAACAATGATATTCGGTCTGAAAAAAATGACCATTTCTTTTAGGGGGTTCACGATCTTTACACGTCGCCCAATATTCAGATATGGTCAGAACGGATTAAAATTGCGAAATATGCTAATCAAAAGGCGTAAACATCTTATTTTTTTTTATTCCCGATGTCCAGACGAAAGTTACAAATAACAAGTTAGAATTTCGATATTTTCCAATTAATGAATGTAAAATACTTTATTTTTGTATGCTCTAAATTATAGGCTGGGCGAGAAATTTCGACAGCATCCCTAAAAGGCAACCTTTACTACATACATCCTAGCGGCGTATCCAGGGGGGACTTGCGGAGCCCCCCCCCCCCCCCCCCCCCCCCCCCCGAAACTAAGAATTTTCATTATTCAATTCCCTTTACCTTCATTCTTTGCCTGTACATAAACCCGAAGCCCCATGCGAAAAAAATCAAAGCCCCCCACCCCTAGAAAAAAATCTTGGCTACGCCGCTGATATATCCATACAATTTTATAAAAAAGAAGTTAAAATTTCGATATTTGTCATTTAAAAAACGTCAAACTTCTTCCTTTCTTATGCCCATAATTATAGGCTGCGTGGACATTTCGACTTCATCCTCAAAGGAGACCCTTATTAATATGCACGCCTAAAATGTTAAAAATTACAACTAAGAATTTCAATAGTTGACACTTAAAAAATCTAACAAATCTTCTCTCTTTTTGCCACGAATTACAGGCTGAATATTTTTGACATTTTTTCATTGTAAAAATATACAAATTATAACTCGCTTTTTTAACACTTTTAGGTGTGTCCATAAAATAAGGTTGACTTTTAGGGGTCTTTTCGAAATTTGTCACCCAGCCTATAGGTCAGAGCATACAAAAATAAGTTTTTGCCATCTTTTAATTAACAAATTTCAAAATCCTAACCTGCCTTGTGCAGTTCGGAGTAAAAGGTGACGTGTGTTCATTATTCTTAATAATTTAGGCACAAAAAAATCGGAAAATATTATTTCATTTCGTTCATATGAACATGCGGAATTTCAGCTACATGAATATGTTGTGAAATATAATTCTGAGATATCTCGAGAAAAATATCAGCTACGATCTCACGGTAAATAGTTTTCAAAAGTATAGTCATCTAAAAAACTATTAAACCAGTTTTTGGATAGATTTCAATCTAATCAATCGATGCTTAAGGAACATTGTCCTACTGAAAATACCTACATAGGGTCCTATATAGGAACCTATATATTTCACCTATAGGTGCCACCTATAGGAAATGACATAGGATCCTATAAAGGTTCCTGTATAGGATCCTGTATATGTTCCTGTATGGGACCATATCCAGATGCGCAGTAGTATTCTATGGCACCTACGGCTGCGCAAAAGTTTTTTTGGTCTTCCAGGAGCACCTAAAGACCCACGTGCTATTAGGTAAGATCAGGTAACATTAGTCAGGTACCATTAGGTACCTAATAAGGGAGGGCAATATACAGGCACCTATATAGGATCCTAGGTCATTTCCTATAGGTGGCGCCTATAGGTGAAACATATAAGATCTTATGTAGGATCCTATATAAGAACTTATATAGGAATTTTCAGTAGGGTGTGTACTGGAGAGCACTATAATTTTTTAATTTTAAACTTACAATTAGCTTTAAGAAAGCAGGCTCATACAATTCGACACTCCTCTAGTATACTGAAACCGGTAAGTCGCACAAGTTATTCCACATATTTTTGGAACATCGGTCTCAAGAACAAAATGTCTTTGACACATTGAACTAAAGCCATCTTCAATCTGACATTTTCTTTCTTTTAAATAAAAATACATACAAACTTGAAAATAATGTAACACAGAGGACGTGTTTATTATTCTCTGCGTCTTTAAAAGATCATTCTGCACTTTACTTGTTTATGATATTCGTTAAATATTCTGTTTGTTTTCATGAGAAGCTTCGTGGACGCGTTTATCATAATAGACTTATCAATTTAAATAAGGTACGCTCATATGCTAGAAAAGTAGAAATATTTCGGTATACACTGCAGTGTCGCAAGAAAAGTGCCGGTTATAGTCGACAAGGTGGTCCAAGGGGGCGACAGAGTGGCGCTGCTAGACCAGGCGAGCAACTACACACAGCAGTGTATGAAAAAAACGGACAGTAACCTCGGCGGTTATTCGTGTCGTCTGCCTTCAGTTATTTTCAGTCTGTTGCAAAAATGTTGCAGGACATTCACTTCAGCTCACTTAAACCTAAACACTTCAGTGTTTAGATTATGCGCGTTACGAAAATGTTGAAAGAGAACAAGAGGAAGCGTTTATCTTTAGAAAAGAAAAACAAGCTTTTAGACGAAATGAAATCAGGTGCTTAAAAACAGCTAAATATTTAGGTTACCTTTGTTTCAGATAAACTGAATGCTTATCATGCATAAAGTAGAAAAGTTTGTTTTGAGATTATGTTTGGAGTATTGCACCTTTTTCGAAGATAATGTTTATTGAAACCCACACTGGAAGTATACTAACCAAGCAAGAACACGAGTCCTTACCCCTACCTAAAAAATTGTACTATAGGATAGAAGCCTCACGCATAGTTTCGAGTCACTTATATCCTTCAGTCAGCTATAGGGTGCAGTCAAAGTGCAGTTTGAGTCGGTTTGACCCCCCCCCCCCTACGGTTTACGTATGTATTTCGAAAGAACACACTTGGTAAATTTAATATTTTTCTTTTTTTCTGTACCAGCGAGAGTAAGGTGAATGCACTTATTACTCCTTATAAGTCAAAGTATAAAAATTCATTATTTATTACATTTCAATCAAGTTAGAACGATAATAGGAGCACAAACGATAGCAGGTGCATTTACCTTACGATTTCACTTTATATTATTTGAATAAGAAAAATCATGATCCTCTGTGTACATATTAAGATAAAAACATAATTTCTTGTTACTAAATAAATGGTTTTACATAGAACAATGTATATTGGGGTGGATCGAAAAACGCGTTTTTTCTGTAATACAATTCTAATAGCGTGAAAAACTAGCGCATAGGCGTCATTATAAAGGGGAAAATTTAAAAAAAAAATTAAAAATTTGAAATCGCGCAGAAAGCCTAAAGTTACCAAAAAAGTCAAAATTCCGGTAATTTTCAAAAACATGCAAAAATTACAAAAAAAAATACTATGTATAACATGAGAGAGACTTCAAAATACCTTCCAACTTATTGATTGGTCAATCTGTAAGTTAACACCGCCGCCACTACTATCCAAGATGCCAACTGAAGACATTGCTTCTTTATGGAAAGACAAAGCTCTACCAGAGTTTAACTACCTCCAATTCCCATGTTATATCCAGTCAGTTGAGATGTGTGTAAAAACTGGTTTCAGAGGCAGCAGAAAAAGTGTGCGGGCATGAAAATCGAGATGGTTATATTAGAAGTACTTTAAAATCAAGGCAGCTGATGTCCACATTGAATTCAAAGGGGCTTCTACGTAAATAACCTTTTGCCTATAATAAACACATGCATAGTACAAAGTAAATAGTTACTGTAAATATTGTAATTACAATTCACCCTGGTTAGTTGGTTGGGTAGGGTGGAGGTGGGACTCGTCTTGCAGCCAAATCCTCGCCCTGAGTCCTGGGTCATTGCAGCACAGATTAAATGTTGATATAAGCTCAGAGCTGCAATATGTGTTTAGCTAATACATTTGTTTGTAAATAACTTGTTATAGTCTTTTTCACAAACCCTAATGTGTTAAATAAACACTCATCAGACATGGAAAATGGAATTTTTACGGGACTGTACAACTTATTTATACTATAATTTAGACCTTTTGCGCGAATACAGTTAAGGAATAACAGGTCTGAAAGTATTTTTTATGGATCAGGAAAACTATTTTGAATAGTTTTTACACCATCACAGATAAAAAATACAATTTTTATGGGTTTTGCCACATGTTTAAGAATCGTCGAAAATCATGAAATATCGTTTTTTACAATACAACCCGCAACTTTAAGCCTTTTGCGCAAATTCAGTTAAACAGCAATGGGTCTAATTATTTTGTGTACGTATTGAGGACACTTTTAATAACACTTTTTTCATTATTAGAACAAAAAAGGTTGTTTTTTTTGGTAATTTTTGCATGTTTTTGAAAATTATTGCAATATTTTTTCATTGAAAGGCACACTCTTCCCCTTTAATTTTGTTTTTGAACCGTTCAATTTCATTCATTTGTCTCTGAGTTATGAATTAAAAAAACAGACTATTTTTACATTCTCATTCCTGAAAATGTAATGTAATCGTCTAAATTTTCGATTTCTGGTTTTTAACGGATCTTTACGTTTCGGCACTCACAGAATCCGAAAATCATAAACTTTCACCGGTATCTGTCTGTATGTCTGTATGTATGGTTACCTAAATGTTGTAGCCACGCTAACTTTTAAAGGATTTGTTCAATCGAGTCAGCATTTGATAAACTTCTGAAAGTACCCAAAACGAAGGCCAAGTTAGTTAATCAGATATTTGGAACCAAAATAAAAAAATTGGGAGCATTTTCAAAATTAAAAATTTTTTTTTATGTTGAAATTAAAAATTTTTTTGTCGAAGTTTCTTATAGATGGGTGAAAGACTTGCAAATTATCTAAATAACATTTTTTATTTTTATGAAAATTAGAAAAATTTATTTTTTTCATAGATCTAAAAATTTCATTCAAAATTTTCACTAGATACCAAATATATTTTAAAACTATTCTAGCCGAATTTTTTGATTAGCCCAAAATTTAAAAAATGAGAGCCTGTATAACCTAGCTGTTCAGCGCGGAGCGCGATTATCGCAATGAGAATGTAATCTTCAAGCCGTAGGTACTTTGAGAACCTTCTTTAATGACAAATTCAAAAAAAAAGTGTTCAGCTTCACTTAAGAAAAGGGAAAGTGATGAAACAACCACAGCTGGGCCCTATTAGGATCAGGACAAATAAAATGTACAAATTATTTTGCAATATCAAAATAAGCAGTACCAGACCGCGGTAAACACAAAAAAATTGTAATAGACATTTGATTTAGTAATTTTTAACATAGAATGTAGAAAATTTCGCATTGTGGTCTATGCACAAACGTGGAGGGTAATAGAAAGACCGAGCGTGGAGCGCGAGGTAAATATATTACTGAGCGCGGAGCGCGAGATAAATATATTATCGATCACGAAGCGCGAGAACCAACAGTCGCTCACCCTAGGCGCGCTCAATAATTAAAAAAAAATACATACTACATTGAAAAGTAAATTGAGAAAGATAGAGATAGAAACAGATATAGCTTGATAGAAAAGTGATAGAATGAAGAAAAGCTGGATAAACAATTAATAAAAAGATATGCAGGTGGAATATGGACAGACGAGGGATAGGTTGGGATGAATAAATTAAGGACTAAGCGAACAACACATGATAAATCCATTCAAAGATGATTCCTCAATAATGAAACAAATGTTGTATTTCAAAAACACCAGAGATAAAAGAAGAATTAAAATAAAATTATGCAGTTGAAACCATCCAATATTATTGACTTATTGAATCTATTAGCTTGAATTAGTGCAATTTTTATAACATATTAAACACTTTGCACTGTTAGAAAAAATTCGTACAACGTTACACCGAAGTGGTCTAATGGACTAATTAAATTTTCGGATAAAAAATGGAATTTGCAACGAAAGAAATTAATTTTCATGTAAAAAAAGATTAATTTTTATCCAAACATAAAACAATCAAATTAGAATTTGAACAAATCAATTTTGAATAAAAAAAACAATCAGATCTACAACAAAATAGTCACATTTTCAACCGAAGAAACGAATTTACGTACAAAAAGACTTTTTCCAACAAATATGAAATTCCAACATATTAGAAATATTAAAAAACTTGAAAACATTTCCGAATATTTATCAAATTTTTCGTATAATCCCGAAATGGGCCGGTGGTTTGCAAGGTCATCAGTTGGTGGAATGAGAGTGATGGGTCTTCCGGTCAGGTTGTTCTGTAACCTCCAGTGGTTCAGCGAATACGTAACCTTGGTTACGAAGGAGCCACGAGTCCAGCTCTGGCATTCCCTTGGGGGTAATTTGTTGACTCACTGGGGGTTGCTGGTAAGTCCTCCTTCACGCGGCTTTCTTAAACAGTTCACAAGGGTTTGAAGTTTGCATTACCCAGGGCTCAAGTTCTTGAGGACGTGGACGGAGTAAGCATATCCTCCTAGGTCCCCTGGATATACCAAACTTTCCGGAAGGTAAGTCATTCGGCGTTTGGGTTTCGGAAACAAAGAATGGGAGGTCCTACGAACCATCCGCGAGTAAGGCAGACAGCCTCTATTTCTTTCTATAGACGTTTTACGATTGCCCGGGCCTTCTGTTGGCGGGGGTTCTGCCCCATAGAGGATAACGGCCATTAGGTCCAGAGAATTTTTCGCTTAGTAGTCCGTTAGAATGACACCCTGGGGAGGGGCATTACTAACAGAAGTAATTAACGGTTGGACCAGGGACCGAAGTCCAAGATAGATTCAACTTCGATTTAGACACTAGGCCTAGAGATTTCTCGCTTAGTAGTCTGTTAGAATAACACCCTGGGAAGGGGCATTACAAACAGAGATACTTAACGGTTGGACCAGGGACCGAAATCCAAGATCGGTTCCACTTGGATTTAAGCACTAAGCCAATAGATTTCTCGCTTAGTAGTCTGTTAGAATGACATCTTGGGAAGGGACATTACTAAAAGAAATACTTAAACGGTTAGACCAGGGACCGAAGTCCGAAATCGGATTCAAGAATTCAAAATTTTTGCTCTAAAAAGAACAGAGGTTTACATATTGATAACAATTATAAACAAAATTTCCCATCTGAACTGTGATTTATTTCCTCCTATCAACTCCTTAGGTAGAGTGGGAGAGATAGAGAAGGAGAACGTTGATGGTGTGATATACTTGACGTCTACTCGCGACGTCGGAGACCGGACGACAAGGTGGTCCGTGCGTTGTGCCGGGTGAAGGCCGAGAGACGATAGTGGCACGAACGTCTGCCTTTACGCACAACGCGCAAGGCGCGCACCATGGCTCGCCTCGCTTCTCCCAAACCTGCGCATGCACGCATAAAGGGAGGTAGGTTTCGTTTTTGGGCCCGCACATCATAGCTCGCCTCGAGTCTCCCACTCTGGGGAATGTGTACAGTGAGGGGATACTTGTTTGCAAGTTGCCTCCCACCTTCCGTCCGTGGGCTCGCACGCCAGTGTCCTTCTGCTTGATCGTGTGCGTTTGATAGTTCTCCGCTCCAATCTCTCTCCTTCTCTACATTACAACTTGTCTACATTAAAACTAACGCTACAATTTGACTTAACTATGGAATGCTGTAAGGTGAGAATAGTTAATAATTTTCTTGACATTCAAAAAAATAAAATGGCTGTAATTCTAATACACATATCCTAGTACCACTAACAAATTGATAACACAGTACCAACCATACATCATTACTATTATTATCATTAGGATAATTGTTGATTAATTGTTTATCAATAATGGTTTATTACTGCGAACCTAAATATTACTATTTCAATTCTTGATTTTGAGGTGAGAGCTGGGAATTGAGATTGGAAACCGATACTTGTGATAATCACAAGTGACAGTTCTCTCTAGTCAGAATTCTCAACTCTCCCTTTTTATACACTGAAGATGTATATCAGTCTTAAAATACTTATCTCAATATTTAGCTTTTAAACTTTTATTTTCATTGTAAAATAATTGTAAAATGTATAATATCTTAATAACTAAGGAACACGCTTTTAGAATATTTTTCGTTGAATCTGCCCTAGGGTCAAACATGGTACAAAAAACCGTCGTAAAATTTCATATAAAAACTTTACTCTGTATACAATCATTTTTAAAATGAAAAATAATAATAATTTTATAAATATTCCTAAGTTTTATATTAATATCATACTTAGGGAATAGATTTCAGAAATGAAATAATAAAAATATCTCCATTATTTAGAAAAATACTATGAAGAATCGCCTTTCAAATTATAGAAAAACTTCTAAAAATGTTAACAAACGGTTGTACATATTTGGCTTTAACCTTATGAACCAGCCGAAGAAATATATATATTTCTCTTATCGTTTTTCAGCATATGATTTTGCCCTAAACATAAAGCAAATTAAAATACACTTAAAAAATAAAAATAAGAAAGGTCAGAAATTCATGCAGTTGTCTGTTAGAAAATCCCACACATTTTTTCATGAAACTCTTTTCCACGCCACCTTCAAAGGAAAATTTTCACAACATTTTTATCAAATGATACGTCTTTTGTCCTCAAATGGAAAAATTAATCCTTCATTAATTATGGATGTTTAATTGACGTCAGTTCCCTTAACTATTCACACTTGAGAATTGAGGTCTTTTTTTTCTTCTACCGGAAGTTTTAGGGTTTTCAGTGTTTTAAATAGGTTTATCCTACATTTCTAAAACACTTCTAAAGTTTAAATTCTTTTTTGCTTTTAAAACATTCTACACTCTTTCTCGAAATTTTAGGGAATCGTTTTATGTGTTAAAAATTGTCTTTAATTTTATTTTAAAGTACATTTTGTAAAATAAAAAATAATTTAAAATTTTCACACGAATATTAGGAAAATAATTCTTTTTTTCTAATATTGTTAGAACTTCTTATCTTAAAAACTTCATTTGTGAAAAGGAGGCACGTTTTCCGTGTCATTTCGCGAAAGTTGGTAGCATAGGCTCTAATGAGCGATTGCTAGGTTGGGGGATATTTCCGTACGTGGACAACAAAACCAACATTCCCGTTTGATGCGCATGCGCTCTTGCGTCAAGAACTGGAGTCTGTTTTATACCGCATGCGCAAAGCGTCGAGTCGAATCGAGTCGAATGCTGTAGCAAGTATAATACATCGAGCGATCGAGCGTACATAACCTTTTATTTTTTACCTCGAGAACGTCAAACGTGGTCAAGCGTCCTGACAATTTTCAACACTTTGTGTTCACAATGGAAAGACAGAGCTGTGAGTAGCTGATGCAGTGCACGCCATCGAAACTTTCGGAAATAGCCGATTCTGCACGTGTCAATTTGAAAAGGGCTCCTAGCACTTTGTGGAATCGTTACTCCATGCTCAAAGCGAGCATAAAAGTGAAGAACAACATCGACATCTCAATTTTTGACAATCTGGTGGTCTTCATTCGACGACAATCTGTAGGCTATCAGCCAAAACAATCAGAGGTTTTAACCAAAGAGCAAATACGAAATTTCCTCGAGAACGCACCACATTAGCGATTTCTCTCGATGAAGGTAAGAATTAATGAAATTTTTTTCTTGCATCATTCCATATATAAACACACACACACACACTCGCCAACACGCGCGTGCACACAATTTCGCGCATACACGTACGTGCGCGCGCTCTAAAATCGCAATCAGCAGAATAGAATCTTAACTTTTCCATGAATAAAGGAAAAATAAATTAATTCTTTTAATGCTTCTTTCACACTTACTAATCTCTAAATCTGAATTAGTGAAAAGTCGGTCACTAATTTACACAAAGTATCGTATGCACCATGGAGTCAAGCGCGTTCTCGGCCTCGGACGCTGTTTTTAGACCTCGGCGTCGCTCGCGCGTGCCTTCGGCGCGCGCTTCTCTATGCCTCGGACTAAAAACATCGTCCTTGGCCGACAACGGTAAAGCTTGGCTCCGCGATACATAATGTACTATTATACATATACTTTACATATATTACATTACATATACTTTAAAGATTGTGTAACGAAATTGTACAGAAGGCCTAATACGATTTATGTTCCTTAATTCAGGATGTAAAAAAATTGACTTAAAATCTCCTACATTTTTCAAAGGAATTTTAAGAAAAATAGTTTTATCTCCTTGAAATCTTTCGGAATTCTTTTAAGGCCATGTGATCAGAGGGTCACGTGACCAGATTCCTACCTTATCGCCACTTTTTTTATTTCACAACTTATTAATAAACGAAACGTCACATCGAGGTAAAAAGGACCCCGCACTAAATGTATGGGAAAACGGCTTTCGGTGGATTTAGCTGAAACTTTGTAATTTTTAAGGCTATAAGTACCGGATGTAATATCCGTAAAAAAATCCAAAAAAAATGGACAGTTTTTGCGCTATGCGGCGCTAAGCGCTCAAGATCAGTGAATAAAACGAATTACGACAGATTTTGTTAAAAAAGCGATGTCAACATAGAAATCACGATTCAGATTGTAGTCTGTCATATTTTCGCCTAGACCGTTGACTCATATAGCGCGCTTCTCAAAACGATCAAACGCTAAGCGCCCAAGATTTTAACTTGACTAATTAATCACTTCTTTAAAGGCAGAAATGGTACCCAAAGTAACATTAGTGACTAGTGCGCACATACCGATAATAACATTCCACCCTTCGCAAGAGGGTTAAACGCTAAGCGCTCAAGATCAGTGAATAAAACCAATTCTAGTAACTTTAGCGACAAAAGCCATGTCACTATAAGAATCACGCATCAGAAAGTAGTCAGTAATATGTTTAGCCAAACCAATGAGTTATTTTGCGCGCTTCTCGAAACAATCAAACGCTAAGCGCCCAAGATTTGAACTTGACTGAGAAATTACCGTTTTAAAGACAGAAATGGTATCCAAAGTAACATTAGTAACTAGTGCGCACATCGATAATAACAGAGTTCCTTTCGCCAGAGAGCCGAATGCTAAGGGCCCATGATCGATGACATAGGACCAGACAATAACGAAACGCTTCTCGGTTATTACTGCACATGTAAGTCAGGGGCCAAATTCTTGGCACTTGCGCACATATTGCAAGCGTTTTATGGTTCCTGGGTTATGTCCGTCACCAGCAACACGTGAAGTATCCTCAAACTTCCTTGCTACAAAGGATGCTAGACGCTGCTAATAGAGGTGAACAAGCGAACCCGAATAAAGAGCCAGAAATAGTTTAATATTTCGCAGAAGTTACTAGAATTGGTTTTATTCACTGATCTTGAGCGCTTAGCGTTTAACCCTCTTGCAACGGTGTAGGCGAAAATATGACAGACTACAATCTGAACCGTGATATCTATGTTGACATCGCTTTTTTAACAAAATCTGTTGTAATTCGTTTTATTCACTGATCTTGATCGCATAGCGCCGCATAGCGCTAAAACTGTCAATTTTTTTGGATTTTTTTCACGGATATTTCATCTGGCACTTATAACCTTAAAAATAACAAAGTTTCAGCTAAATCCACCGAAAGCCATTTTCCAATACATTTAGTGCGGGGTCCTTTGGGATACTAAACAAGAAGCACTAAGAATGGTGGGTATGGTCCTAAATTTGTATAATTATGAAAAAAGATTTTGTTGGAAATATTTTTTTTTTGCTTTTTTTTATAATCATTAAAATTTAGGACCAGACCCACCTTTCTTAGTGCTTCTTGTTTAGTATCCCAAATTTTCAACTCGATTTGGCGTTTCGTGTATTAATAAGTTGGGAAATTAAAAAAAAAGGCGGTAAGGTAGGAATCTGGTCACCGTTACCCTCTCATCACAAGGCCTTACAGGAATTCCGAAAGATTTCAAGGAGATAAAACTATTTTTCTCAAAATTCCTTTGAAAAAAACTACTGAAGTTTATTTTTTAAATTGAAACATTTTGCTTAAAAATCGACTACACTAATCTTTTAAATTTTATGAAATCCTTTTATATGTTTAGAAACTTTTTTTAATTTTCCCTTGAAGTACATTTTTTAAATACAAAATAATAACAAATTTTCACACGAATCTTGAAAAAGTTCTGTTTTTTAATCTTGTGAGACCTTCTGAACCATTTAATCATTAAAAATTATTCAAATTCTTCAGGATTTTCTTTTAAATTCGGCAAAATTAAAAAGATTGCCTTAAAATCTACCAGATTCATCATTGATAATTTTCCACTTTGTTTAAAAAGTATTGAAATCTTGTTAAATAATCCCTTAAAATTAATTTTTCAAATTTTGTATTCATTATTCGTAGAGACCTAAAAGAATGTTTTTCACTTTCGTGAAACCTTACCAAATTCTTTAAAAATCTTTACAAGTTCCTTATTTTTTTCTTTAATCACATGACATGGCAAAATTGCATGAACTTTCATTTTCTTGACACCCTTCAAAATTAATTTTTCATAATAACTCCTCCTAGCCACCGAAAACGAATCGTGAGGTCGGGGAGTTCGGGTTCGTGCTCGTGCATTTTCGCTCTCACGTTCGACACCGAACTTTGCACCAATAGAGATGTGGAATAACATACTTCAGTTGCAGAAGGAAAAACTGTCACTCATCGGTATCTCAGAGACTTTTTTCTAACAGCGTAGTACAATATACGAATACGCATTTTGAAATATATAATTATAAGATTATAACATTTTGAAAGTGCATGTTTGATGGGATGAAAATTTTTTTGTGCGCCAAGTGTCAATAATCATATTCTTCGAGTCCTCAAAATGATAAAGCCATGCAAAACTGTTTTTTTGTTGTTGAAAAAATAGATTTATCATGTATTATTTGCCTACTTCACACTTCTCCGTATCCATTACTATCTAAGAGATAGAAAATGATTAAAAGTGGTAAGAGAATTTCTATCTTTTTACTTTTAACAGGGAAGAATTAGTCTAGAAAATCGTGTAGACGCGTAATATTGTTCAATTGAAAAGCTGTTTAAAGTACTGGAGGAAATTATCGAACAGAAAGAAGGACTGGACCCACTGAAATGATACATTTTTTACGTGACAATAAGGTAAAGGGACAAATTACTGATGGGAACAATTCGTCGAGAGGAAAAAATGTATTTTAACATACAAAATTAATATTGATTGTTTCTGAGAAAAATGTATTGAGCAGATCTTAATTATGATTCTGAATTAAACAAAAATTAAAACTAAACAATAAAATAGGAAACATAGGCAGAATTTAATCTTCCAAATGGACAATAGGAGCGCCTTCGATAATTGTTCTGTTTACACATATATTCCCGAGTTGTGCATACTGAAACTTCTTTGCGTCTCATCAAAGGTGTTACTGTTTGTAAATATGTAGGCAATGACAGATAGAGGTTAGAATGACACACTAAGGAGTGTTTAAATGGTATATTGCGTATCAAGTGGGAGAAGGGATTTCTGTTCGCTCTGCTCTAACGCCAGCGCAACGGAGAGGTTGCAAGCTGCTATAGTCAAAGTTCCGCGAAAACTTCAAATAGATAAATGAAAAATTGCTCTTTCTAATAAAAATTAATAATCAAAGTTTCTAGGTTATTCATAAAACAAGTTAAAAGTTGAAGTTATATATTTTGAAAACTGTGGCGAGACGAGCACGCTACAGTTATCGCTGAAAACATCGATCGTTCACGATTGAAGGTAGAGACTGAAGTTAGCCTCTATTCTCGATACGAGGTTCGATAAGAGGGAGAATGGCTGCAGACAACTGAAGATAAAATAGAATGTATATACTTTCGATACCGGTTACGGCGTAAAGTGACTTTCGCAGTCGCCTGTTTCAACTTTCTAGTCTAGGGTTGAAAATACAACTTTCGACCCGCTACGGGGGCATCGAAAGTCAACTTTTTGACACATGTGTTATGAAAAATCTATTGTTCTTATTAAAATGGAATGTATATTGTTCTATTTAGAACACATTACGTATAAACATAAATGCAGCTATAATCTTTTTAATAATACGTACAACTTTTCTATCTAAATTATATTCTAAAAATCAAAACCATTAGAACATTTTGAACAATTTTATTTTTATAGGTAACTATTTGCACTATTTATATAATAAAAATTAAGGAAAGCCATACAAAATTTAAAATTATAAAATTTTCCTTTGCATCAAATTCAGTCTTTTTATTTTTATTAACTGGCTCCAGTACTTTAATAGCCTCTTAAGTTGAACGATATTGTAGGTTTTCAAAATTTTGTTGACTAATTTTAGCCCTGCAATATATTTTTCCGTAATTTTTACTGTGATCGAACACTCGATCAAACATGTGACCAGTAATTTGTCAGAACCAAAAATATTTTTTTGCACCTCTCACTTTCACTTCTTAATTTCGGTATTTTGATATGTAAACAACTTCGACATTGTTATGGATCTTTGTCTAATCTTTGTGAAATCTTCAAAAAAAAAACATTGTGGAATAATTTTAGTTTAAGTTGAGAAAAGCTTGGAAATCCTTTCAAGTCTTTGTGAATATTTTAAAAATATTTGTGAAGTCTTTGAAATCTTTGTGACATCTTTTTATTGTAAGTTAACGTATATTAAAGATATTTACACATACATCTGTCTTGAGTCGAAGATTACGATGCATGCACTGATTATTTTTATCGCCTTTTTTATCAGTTTGTACCTTTCGTTTTTTCTTTCCATTTACTGAACTAATATTACTAAATTAGAAAAATAATTTGTTATATTGTTTACTATATATTTCTATACAAATTTGTACTAAAGTTCCAGATATGATGGCATATTTTTCAGAATCGTAAGATCTTACTGCAGAGCAGCTGGCAACATTTGGTTTAATAAGCGCCGTCATTTTAGATTATTTTTCTAAAGTTGTTAGCAAATGTTTAGATTTGCAAAATTCTTTAATCTGTTATGTGAGAGAGCATCTATGTCAAGCCGTGTATACAAAAAATAATGAAGGTAAAAATTAATTCCGTGGCATTTCATTGAACTTAATTTTAAAGGAAAAATAACTGCACGAAAAACAATGAAACGCGCGTTCCACGCGCATACGCTATTCTTCTGATACTTACTTAAAAACCAATATTTTCAAATCCAAGCTTTCAAAAAGAAACCATTTCCGCTTTGTGAATTTCAAAGCAACCAGTTTATAACTAGACATCAAAAACTTCATGAGTTTAAATTCGTCTTCATTGAAATATCAAACTCAGAGCATTTGAAATTCTAGGGTTTTAAATTTGATTAATTTAAATTGTATAAATCGGACAAAATATGCCAAGTTTATCCGCCTAAAATGTTGTTGTCCCCAGTCATATTGAAATTCTACTTAATCGTTGTGTAACTGGACCTCTTTTAATTTCGTAATGGGAATGTGCCTAGTACAACGGGTTGTCGGGATACAGGGGACATTTAAATAGTTGTCCGATTTAACTTTTATGTAAGGTTTTTAGAAAGTGTTTTTCATGAAGTTGAAAATAAAAAACGATTTTCTATAAATAAATTAATTTGACTTTGATTGTTTAATTTTATATATTTATTTCGTTTTTCCCCAAATGCAACCTTTTTTATTTTTGTCAAAATAATGTTAAACGAATTTTTGTTCAAAATCATCCTATGACGAAAGTACGATATACGGAATTAGTTGCCGCACATAGAGTTTTAGGGTGCTTCAAAGAAATGTGGGGTTTCACCACGTACAAAATACGTCTACAAAGATGAATTGTCTAATGTAATATATTCACCACATAATCTAAAGACAATTATACCGACCTGTACATAGAGCTTTCCGGAAAATCTTCTTGATTTTTTTGGCATTTAAAAATGGAGAATTTTTTTGCGCTTGTAAAATGCAACACTCTGGTAACACTCTGCAGCACTAATCCGAAGTCTCTTGAAGTCACGGTAGGGTCTCGCGGTAGGGCTTCAGCTTTCCTCTTACGAATTTGACGCCTATGCTGTCTGTAGCATTGCTACTGACAGGGTTTCCCATGCCAGACAGGCAGAGAGCGAAGAAGAAAGGGACTAAGAGGAGCACCAAAAAACCACAACAGATCAATTATTAAAGATGTACCGTTGTTGGTCGCTTACCGAGGATCGACGGGGCGCTCTTGGTTCCACCGCGGGAGGCTACAGCATCATTTTTCAAACCCATTACGGTGAGTACTTGTTGCGCTGCTAATTTGAATACGAGATGGAAGTGACCATCTCTCTCGACTTCTTCTTCGACAGGATGGTCTTTCGCCAAAACTTTGCGGCGAATTTCCTGGAACTGGGAACAGTATCAGAAGACGACATGCATCCACTGAGGCGTCAGATAATAAACGGAAACTGTGATGTATGTATAGCGTTACGATGTACGTATTAGCGCGACGTTGTCACATCTAGAGTATAGCGCCTCGTTGCCGCGTCTATCGGAGACAATAGGAAAATCTCGCCCGAGCGCGGCGCCGTAAAGCGACGACGAGTCAGTCTATCCGCGCTAGCCTGCGAGCACGGTTGTAAGCATTATATTCAACATAATAAATAACTCTTCAACCAATCACGACTACAGTCATTTGCTAATCCTACACCCCCGCAATTCCGGTAGCAGCAAACGCTACAGTTGGCGACGAAGATCGAGAATCAAGGAGAGCAAATTGGATAGAAGCATCGAGGCTAGGCGCAAAGAAAGCAACAGAATCCGCAACTAGAGCCACGTGTTCAATGAGACTTCCATGCGTGTACGAGTAAATTGGAGTACGGAGATACACCGCGCGCGAAATTGAACTTTCGAGCAACGCTGAGAAATGTGTATCAAGAAGTGAACCGACACGTGAATGAACGAACCAACGGGCAAAACCGGAGACACCGGCAACCTGAAAGAACCGCTAACACTCGGAAAAGTACAACAGTTGTTGAAGGCGGGTATTGTTTCAGAGCTAAGAAAACGCGGTGTAGAGTGCGACGAATCCGACAAGCGTGACGTACTACGGGAAAAACTTTTGGAGTTAGTACGTGCCGAAATCGCAGAGGCTAAAAGTGCCGAAGAAAAGCATCAGCCGGCGAAACCGGAAAACGTGCCGCAGCCATTGCTCGATAAGCCGGCAAATTCTATTGCCGACAGTGGCACTGCCAAAGGCGCGGTCGCAAGTGATAACGAATCGGACGACAGTTCAGTGAGTTCGCTGAGTACCTCGAGTGACGTCAGAATGTCGGGGAAAGAGGGAAACCTGGAATTCAAATTGAAAACCGACGACTAGGAGGCGTTCACGGAGAGACTCGATCTGCATCTCAAACTCAAGAAAACGGCGGATGACTTGAAAGTAGCAGTGTTGTTGACAAAGGTAGACGAAGACACTTACTTACTGTTTAGGAATTTGTGTGCGCCGGACAAGCCAGCAACGAAAAGTTACGCAGACCTAATCAAACTTATGTCAACACATATCAATCCAAAGCCGTCTACAGTCATGAAGAGGTGCACATTCCATAGAGCGAGTCAAAGCGAACACGAATCGGTAGCGGAGTTTGTCACTGAATTAAGAAGATTGGCACTGCACTGCGAGTTTGAGAACCTCGACACGTCACTCAGAGACCAGTTCGTGTGCGGTGTGTACGATGAGGACACGAGAATAGAGCTGTTCAAGGAAGCGAAACTCACGTTCGATCAAGCCACGAAAATAGCAT
>NC_046665.1:19476516-19477879 GCF_010883055.1 Belonocnema kinseyi | reverse complement strand
ATTTTTGGAGCACAGGGCTGACATGTTAAAACCCCTGTTCGATTGCAGTAAACAAGAAAAATTTCAATGGACCCAAGAATGCGAGGATGCTTTTTGCTGGGTAAAAAATGAAATGATCTCTCCGAGAGTGCTTGCGCATTATGATCCCGACGAGCAGTTAGTGCTAGCATGCGACGCCTCAGACTATGGGCTCTCGGAAATCCTGTCACATAAATACAGCGACGGATCGGAAAAACCAATCGCTTTCGCGTTGAAACTGATACCGAAAAATGAACTAGGCCGTGCAATTATAGACAAAGAGGCGAGCGCAATTGTATTCGGTTTCTTGAAATTTTATAATTACGTACTAGGGAAGGAAATAATACTTCGCACCGACCATAAACCGCTCGAAGTCATTTTCGGCCCGAAGCGAGGCATCCCGTTGACAGCAGTATCTAGGCTGCAGCGGTGGGCGTATTTTTTATCGGGGTTTCGGTATAAGATCGAAACAATCAAGTCGGAGCAAAACGGGAATTGCGACGCATTGTCGCGCCTGCCAATTCGCGACGATACCAATGTATTCGGAGCTGACTTTACGCCAATTTACAACATTAAAGAAAATGTTGCACTAGACTGGCAAGCAGTCGAAAGGGAAACAAAAACAGATAAATTATTGAGCAAGATTATGAAATTTTGTACACTCGGTTGGCCAAGCAGCTGTAAGAATTCGGCAGACATCACAAGCAGTTTGTTTGCTAAAAGGCATGAAATTTCGATAGAGGACGGTTGCCTATTTTGGGGCAACAGGATAATAATTCCCGAATCTTTGCAGCTCGGCTTGATCAAAGAGTTTCACGCATCACATTTAAGGATAGTAAAAATGAAAGCATGGGCGAGATCGTACGTGTGGTGGCCCAATATCGATATCGATCTCGAGAACGCAGTCAAATCGTGCAACATCTGCTTAAAGAATCAAAAAAATCCACCACACGCACCTCTCACACCGTGGCCATGGCCGCACAACGTTTGGGAGCGCATCCACCTCGACTTTCTAGGCCCCTTTTATGGCAACATGTACTTAGTAGTAATCGATGCGCACTCAAAATGGCCAGAGGTCGTCGGATTCGGCAATAACACAAAGGCGAGCGCGCTGATCGACGCATGCCAAGTATTATTCGCGAGATACGGACTACCAAGACACGTGGTGTCTGACAAAGGCCCACAGTTCACCGCGGCGGATTTTAAAGAATTTCTCGAAAAGCAAGGGGTCAAACAAAGCTTATCACCCCCATACCACCCGCCGAGTAATGGGGCCGCGGAGAACTTCGTAGGCACGTTCAAAAACAAAGTCGCGAAAATTGTCGAAGGGGGAAAGAGTGTAAAA
>NC_046665.1:19462782-19476416 GCF_010883055.1 Belonocnema kinseyi | reverse complement strand
ATTAGCGCGACGTTGTCACATCTAGAGTATAGCGCCTCGTTGCCGCGTCTATCGGAGACAATAGGAAAATCTCGCCCGAGCGCGGCGCCGCAAAGCGACGACAAGTCAGTCTATCCGCGCTAGCCTGCGAGCACGGTTGTAAGCATTATATTCAACATAATAAATAAATCTTCAACCAATCACGACTACAGTCATTTGCTACTCCTACACCTCCGCAATTCCGGTAGCAGCAAACGCTACAGAAACCTCCTCCCGAGAAGAACCATCAAACGAATAAGATCTGAAGTTTAGAATGCATTTCGCCAGCAACAACAGGGTGCGTAGACCAGAAAGAGGATCAATTGGATGCCGGAAATGAATGAAGACGTGATCACATGTCATTTTCAGTCAAAGGCACGGGGAGGACGCGCCAGGAGCGAGTAGCATCGTCTTTTTGTGGGTCATCCCGAGCTGGCCCATATAGTAACCGAACGACATCTTTTCGTTTAATTAAAATCCATTAGGCGTCGCCACCTTATATCCGAGGTCAAGCTATGCAACATCAAAAAACATGTGCAAAAACTAGCAGCACCAGTCGCGTACTCCACAGACGCGGTGAAGGAGGTAATTTATGTACCCGTGACACAAGACGCTATGGACGAGTGGAGGCTGGGTAAAAGCATCTTTGAGAACCCAGATCACTGGTCGCCTTTTGTGTCGGAGGGTGTAACGTATACGACACCCAAAAAGGAAAATGCTGCTAGTCCTAGTGATTACGAAACAATTATACGCCTCTGTCTATGAATATTGTGGGGAGAAAACCGTCATCGCCGAAGAACAAAAGGTTGCTGTTAAAGGAAGGAACAAGTCACGATTGACAGTTTGGTTCTGTTGTGCATAAAACACAACTAACACAATTTGCACATGGCCTACATTGACTACCAACAGGCGTTTCCCTCAATATCTTACATTATCTACTTAAGGTCCTTAAGACACAAGTTCTATCCGCGCGTCATCCACTTTCTGAGTCACGCTATGAACTCATGGTGCACAAGGATTAAATGTATTATTCGTGGGGTGATTGGGATAACCAGCCCTTGCTCATTACATGAGGAATCTTCCAAGGTGATTCATTTAGTGCACTATGGTTTTGTTTAGCATCGAACCCCATAAGATGGACACTTAGTAATACCTCATGTACACCTCCTGTAAACTCCTATGACATCAGGCTATTTCTGGCTCTGGACAAATCCAGAAAGCTGCATTTGTCCCATGGAGAGATAAATTATCCACTGATACTGTTCGACAAGCTGACTGAGGCGATAACTGATAAAGAATCCTACAGGTACCTTGGCATATTGCAGGCGAGGGGCCCGCTTCACTCTCCAATTAAAAAGGCGCTTGAAACTACTTTTTCTGGTCGCCTTAGTCTAATTCTGGCGTCAGTGCGAAGAATATCACAAAGGCAATCAACACATCTGCCATTCCTCTCCTAAGATGCTCCTTTGGTTTGATCACCTGGTCCATGACGGACCTCGTGAGGCTCAACAGAATCATCCACGCCACAATATGTGAGCACTAAATGTACCATGAAAGAACAGCTATGGAGAGAATAGATCTACCACACAAGCTTGCAGGCAGAGATATATTGGAAGTTCGTAAATTATGTGATTATCAGGTTACACAATTGCACAAATATTTCCAAAACAAGAATAACATCCCACTCTATGACTACATCTGTATAGGTGACCTGTATACCCCCTTTAAACTTGCAGTTGCTGACTTTCAAAACTTCGAACATCTCAATGCTGAACATCCAGCTGCTCCGTGGCGGGTGAAGACACTTTACTCAGGTACCACTCAGCTTTCGGCACGGTTGTTACGCCTCCGCTTGAGGTTAAATTCCTTCGAGACCACGCCTAGGAAATTGTCCACGACTGCTTATTAGTTATTGTAACCATATTCAGCAGAAACCCTCGGTACATGGATCATCTATCCGCAACCCGAGGACGCTTTCAGTGGCTTTGTCATAAGACCTTCGGTTAGATTCCAGAGTAATTCGTCGGCGACGAATTCCACTCCTGCACTACTGGTGGGAAGCGTGCTCGGTAAATTCTTCGACGCAATACTTTTTCTTACTGCGCATGTGACTTTAAACGCGGGCTTATTTAAAAATAATAATTTAGTTATTTTCTCTTCTAATTTTACACTGTAATTAAATGGTAGAGTTATTGATACAGTAATATTGCCAAAGTACAGAAATAAAAAAATTAGGATTTTAATGTTTGCATACATAAATTTAATAATATTTTTATTTATTCAGGATGATTTATTATATAATTTGATAATGCATGATAAGATAAACTTATAATAACACACACACACACATATATATATATATATATATATTCATTTAGACATAATTATTAAAATAATTTTTTAATGTTTAAAATAAATAATAATTTGGATACATACTTTATTAGTATATGAAAAATTTTAAGATGAGTAATAGTAGGCCTGTCGTTTTGATTTCATCGTGCCCTGCGACCATCCATTTCACGGTCGTGAGCCGTGGTCATAAGTGCGATTTACCGCGGTTCAACTGAGAGCCGGTGTGATTTGTAGATGACGGTTGCTCCCAGTAGGACCATGAGGTGGTTAGTCCAAGTACCATCGCAGTTGTCTGTGGTGGAGGGGAGGTGATACCCCTACTTGGCACGCCCCCGTGTGGCAGATATGGGAAAGCTCTCTGGAAATAGACGGTAGGGCTAAAATAAAATAGGCCTCGCGGATCAAATACACTTAGACCCCAAGCCAAAGTGTGAACTTAACATGCCGAGGACTGAATGGCACCAGGGGGTGGTGTCTCGAACGGTGTCTCTAGGATGCCAGGTCGCCTCCCAGAGTATTCAGACCTTACTCCCGCAAGCGGGGCTCTACGGGGGCGGATTGTTACTTCCCTAGCTACTCGTGAGAATAAAATTGAGTCGAATACACAAATAAACTTAGAAGGTTGCATTATGGAGGATCTGAAGGATTCCTCTATTCTTCAGGAGAGCTTCTGTGAGGACTTCTGCGGTTGGAAAAGGAACATGCATAATCAAATCACAACGGGGCTGGATGATGCACTCGAGGTGATAGACGAGATGAAGAGGAATGCACGATCTTTAGAATTCTGGTTTAACAGCTTCGAATACCGGATTGGCGAGTTTTTTGCAAAGAAGGTACGAAAAGCCAAGAAGACTGCAAGAGTGAAGGACACATCTCGAAAGGGGACTCAGGCGGAGGCAGCCTTTGCACCTGGAAAGAGGGCGAGAGAGCCAACTCTGAGTCACCAAGAGAGAATAGCCCAAAGACCATCGGCGAAGAAGCCGAGGACCCGCATCGTTGAAGCAGGGACATCACCAGGAGTGATAAAATAGCAAAGGGTGGACTCTCCCCTTAGGCGGATAAGGAAAAAGGAGGCCCCAAGACGTGCTCGAACGGAAGCGGTGTTGGCAGACAAGGAGCAGTAACGTCCTCAATGAGGTGCGAAGCGAAGCAGAGGATAGGTCAAAATTGTCCTCAGCTATTAGGGAAATAGTCGGAGTAGCGGGGAATGTGCGTGAGCTCGTTCCCCGCACTGAAGTCGAAATCTTAGATTTAAATGAAAGGACAGAAAAAGAGGAGATCAGGGATGCCCTAAAGACACACTTCAAGGAGAAACAGCTAGGAGAGATCAAACTGTACGTGACAAAAAAGGCCTTGAGGGGAACTCTGAAAACCTTTGTGGAGTTGAGTGAAGAGTTAGCCGCAAGTCTAACTTGATCCGGACAGTTGAAGGTATACAAGGTCCAGATCGTACAACGTGTTGTTGGAGATGTGAAAAAGAAGGGCACAGAGCTGGGGAGTGTAACGACAAGCCACACTGTTATCTCTGCAGTGGAAAGGAGAGAGAACCCAGGATAGACCATCTTCCGGGTACAACAAGATGCTCAATCCTCCGAGAGTAACCACGCAGCGGAGATCGGGGAAGTACAAAGATTAGAGAAGCCGAGAAATCGGCAGAAAAACAGAAAAACCAGCTATGCACTTCTATAGATTGTTTTTCGTCTAAGAGTTCAACCAATTGTTATTTTTTTTCATGTTTCTTATCATTTTTCAAGAATAAAAAACTTGTCACATCATAGACTGCAAGTTTTGAAGTATTTTTGCAGCGAAGATTTAAGCCTTGATTTATATTTACATTCATTAGGTGCAATTGAAATTTCAGGGCTTTTATAATTCTGGTCAACATTGATCAATCAATTTTATTATGGTATTACAGATGCGTTCAGTTAGTTTAGTTAGATTATAGTCGGTTCAGTTTGACTCATATACATTACTAGGATTCAACTGAATTGTTATAGAAAATTATATAAGCAATTACTAGCATCACAATCGTATACACATATCCGTGGGCTCTTATGGTGGGCAAAGTTCCCTTACGTAAGCTAAAAATTTTCGCCATCCTGCAACCGCGTGACATGGCACACTAGTCAAGAAGTGAAATTTTGAAAATGTAAACACGTTTTCTAGCCTCAAAGTCGGAGTGACAGTGATAGAAACGGAATCTTGATGCAGTCCACTGCAGATGTGCAATCTCTAAGAAAATGCGGTTTGCGACATAAGGACATAAATATTGAATTTTGTCATTGCTTTGAAAAATATTTGTACAAACTATTCAATATGCTATTTTGCTTATGAGTAAGTTTCTGTTATTGTGATTCTTTACTTTCGTTAAATTTCTGACATCCCACTTGAAACTTAATTATAAATATTTACATATCTCGTTGCCTTATTTTAATTGTTTCATATTTTTGAAAGTCCATTTAATTAAATGTATTTCTAACCTTATAAGGTTTAAGCTTTACTGTGCGTATATTACTTTGTTTCAATTAAAAAAGTTATCCATATTATTTAAATGATTAAACATATGTTAACAAATATTAATTTTATCACAGTCAAATTTGAAATGAAACCGCCACTACTCTGCTATTACATTACCTAGTGGCAATTTTTGGAAACAACCGGAAGCTTCAATGAGGGAACTTCCCCCTCCACGAGAGTCCCCAGACCTGCGTATACGATCGTGACTAGGATGCAGTGTTCAACCGCAGAACAAAATTCTTATTAAAAAATGCCTAAATCTCCTACAGGAGTAATATTAAGAATAAAAAATGACTATTATTATGAACATTTTATTAGAAAAATTATACATTTTTGGATTTTTACGATTTCACGGGTTTTTTCTTATCAATCTACTTTAAAATCAATTGAAAACAATTATTTGTAGACACACAAAAATGTAAAAGTTTAATATTGTCACTATTAATAACAATGTTAGAAACAAAATATTAAATTCGTAAGTAAAAAGGGCCGAGTGGTGTAAAATGTAAAAAAATGGCCCCTGTATCTTGACAACCCCTTGTACTAGTCACATCCCATTCAAAGAATTGAAAGAGGTCCACTAACATTAAATTTAAGTAGGGCTTAAATAAAATTGGAAAGAACCAAATTTTAGGCGGGTAAACTTGGCGAATTTCTCCACAATTTAAAAACATTATACTTTTATGTACGTAATGTCAAGTATAATTTCAAGTAATTCGATAGATTTTTCTGTCAATAATTGTATAAGAATTCTGGTTCCGCTCGCAATAACAGCTTTCTGTAATTTTAGTACTTCAAAATTATTAGGGAATTTTAAATGGCAAACACAAAAAAAATCAAAATTTCGGGTAAAACTGGACTATTTCGAAATCAGAATTAAAAATGTAAATACATTGATACCCTTTAGAGATAAAATGCTCTTTGTTAAAATGTTTTGCATTCATAATTGTCGAATTGTACCTTATATAATACTTGTCCAAATTAGACATGAATTTTAATTTAAAAATATAAACTTTTCAAATAAAACAATTAAAATGTTAGCGTTAAAAATTGCAAATTCAGAACCCTGGAATCTCAAACATTCACAATTAAACCAACTGTTAAACTATTGAAGCTTCTAAATTGTAAAATATTTTATTCTTGAAGCCTTTGTAAAGCAAAATGTTGTTCATTTCATAGGTTTAAATTTCACAATGTTTCAGTTTGAAGTTATATTAAGTAAAAAGTGAACGTTTTCTCTTTTAACTTAAAAATATTAATCTGTTTAGGTTTTTGATCGTGAATAGTTCAATTTTGAAACCCTTTACTTTTAAATTGCTTAAATTTGAAGAATTTGTATTTATTTTTAATACATGGTCCCAAATTTTAAACATTTTACATTGAAATTTTCTAATTATAAGGTTATTAATTTTAAACATTGAATTTGGAAGTTTTTAAGTCCAAATTGTTAAAATTCAGTCAGATGTTCAGTAACATAAGACCTTGATCTTATTTAAAATTGCAGAATTTTATTTCATATAAAGTAAAATTTGAAGCGATTCAATAGGTTTTTCTAGTGGAAATTAGAAATATTCCTGGTCAAAAATAGTACATTGCGTGACAAGCTTAAACCTAAGGTTTTTTTTTTAATGAGCCAAATATTTTTGTAACGAGTTGTAGATGAGGGCACCGAATGCTCCTTCACCCGAAACGAGTTACAAAAACATTATGTGAGTTTCAAAAATGCATTCACAAAAATCACACACCATACTTTTTAGAACAAATTAATGAAAAACATTACAACAAACTTTCTATTTTGATCAATCAATAAACTAATATTCAAGACCACTAAATTTGCATAGAATCTTTGAAAAACGAGATAAGGATCCTTGGTTTGTAAATTTGAGTGATATTAAAATTCCTGAAGCAGTCATAGATATTCTCAGATTGGGTCGAGGTTTCAGTTACCGTGTGGTAAAAAGTAAGTCGAAACAAATGATGGAAATAGTCAAAGATGTCGAATCAAATATACAGAAAATTCCGATATTATATCAGCAGGATTTTCGTAACAAGGTCAAAGAGCTTTGTTAATGAACATTAATTGTACATTAGTAATATTGATCGTAAGATTTCGAAATGTTTTCTGATTACGAAAAGTTTTCTTAAAAGAAACCCTGATATAATTTGCATGAATGCTGATAAGGGAAATATTACTGTTGGTATGAAAAATCAGATTATGCTAGAGATACGGAGAATTTACTTTTGCAATCATCATAATTTTTATTTATTAAATCAAAATCCATTATAACAATTAAAAAGAGACACTTTGCAGATGCTTGATAATTGGAAAAAGAAAGAAATTTTAGGAAAAGATATAAGATGGACTGCTATTAATAGTTTAGACACAGTTCTTGCCAGATGCTGTGGTTTGAGAAAGATTCACAAAGATAGCTATTCCCTGAGTATGGTTATTTCAAATATTAATACTCCAAATAAATTTTTGGAAGCAAATTTTAATTTGATTCTCAAAGATTCTATCACAACTTCTAAATATAATGTAAAAAATAGCTGGGAATTAAAAAAAATTATTCAAAAAACGGTTCCGGATGATTATGTAATGATGGCTTTGGATGTTATTGCAATGTGTCCGAGTATGCCCCTTGATTTAGTTGAACAGGAAATTTTAAGCAGATGGGATCATATTAAAAACCCGGAAATTGATTATGTCAAAAATAATTTATCAAAGTGATAGTTTTTATTATGAACTCAACTTTCTTAAAGGACCCCGCGCAGAATGCATGGGAAAATGTCTTTTGGTAGATTTGGTTAAAACTTGGTAATTTTTTAAGTTATAAGGGCCCAATCAAATATCCATACATTTTTCTTTTTAAATGGACAGTTGTAACGCTATACGGCGCCAACCGCTCAAACCCACAGCATAAGATATATCTGTATATCAATAAAAGCAAAAACGACGAAAAAATCCGTATTACGCATTAAAATGTGATAAACATTACGTTCGTCTCACAGAGCGCGCTGCTCGCAACGGGCAAACGCTAAGCGCTCAATATTTTTAATCAACTGCAACACTTACTATTTCGGGACAGCAACGGTGATAAAACAAGGTCAGTATCAAGTGTGGTGATACCAATCATAAGAATCGCCCTCTTCTTGCAACGGCCGGACGCTAAGCGCTCGACATTTTGAATAAACTGCAACATTCACAATTTAAAAGACGGAGACGGTGCTTAAATAAGGTTAGTACCAAGTGCGATAATGCCAATAATATAAATCACCCGCTTCTCGCAACTTTCGAACGCAAAGCGCACAATATTTGCAAATAACTTCAACACTCACTATTTCAGGGCACAAAAGGTTATCAAATAAGGTTAGTATCAAATTTGATTGTTCGAATCATATATATCGCTCAAACGCTAAGCGCTCAAGATTTTGAATCAACTGCAACACGCACTGTTTCTAGACAGCAATTGTTTTGGAATAAAATCATAAATTATGTGCGATTGTCTCAATCATATATATCGTCCTCTTCTCGTAGGAGCGGACTGGGTACCCAGGGGCACGGCCGGGGATCCAACACTGGGGGCGACTCCTAAAAAAAGGTTATCGGAGAAAAGGAAAAACTGTTTCTAAGGAGTATATAACGTGAACATATTAGATGTGTGTAAAACTTTACCCCCAGCCCCCTTCCTCGCAAGACTATCATAACAACTTTTTAAATTTTTTTGAAAAATCGAAAATTCAAATTTCGATCAAACAAGAAAATAATGAAAAATAAAACATTCTGTTTCGTGGTCTAACTATGCAAGTTACAAGTTGCCCACAAAAGAGGTCAAGATTCTTTATTAATAATTTTTTATGGAACGCGTTATTTTTATTTCGAGCTTCGTTTTAATCTTAAAAAAAGCATTGAAAATAAACAATTACATTTTTATAATAACAAAGTAGTTCATTTAAACAAGGCGACTTCTTTAAATTATAAAAACAAGACAGTGAAAAAAATATGCCTTAAAAATGACGAAAAATGCTAAAATTATCTTAAAATAAGAATTATTATAGTAAAGTATAGCAAACTATAATAAGATTTTACAATTTCCATAATAGTGAAATATATCCTTTGAATCGAACTCTTGAAATGTGAGTTAATAATTTGTTTTAGAGAAAATTTTAATCAATAAGTAGTCATTTTAATATGAAAATTGAGTGGTGGATCGTGAAGGTCTCCACCATCTCACATTCCGACAACGTCTAGGGTCTGTCGTCACCTCCAACTCAGCGAGGCTTCTTCTGTCCTGTGACCTTCAGTGTATTTTTCTTCCGGCTTTACCTCCTGGAGTATATTATCTGTTCTCTCCCTTTGGCCGTCTGAGATTCATGACATGTCTGTGGTGAAAATGGACCAAGGCGATTACCAGCTTAATTGTGGAAACTAGGTATTTCAGCCACCTTGTATATTTTATTTTATTTCTGGCTGCTGATGCCGTTTCTCTTATAGTTTTGGCAGTCATGGACTCCAAAATCACTTCTGCTGTTCGAAGCATGCACTTCCGTTCTCTAATTCTCGCACAGGAGTGCATTTAGCCACCCCACTAGCCTCGACTTTCCAAGGACTGCTTTTCCCGCTTCTCGAGAATAAGGAACGAATTATAGGATAAGGACACTTATTATTTCTCCCCTCAATCACTGTTCATCGCGTTAGCGTACGTAGATTCCGAAATTTTTAGTCTAGTTTGTGAACTCAAGGTGTGAACCACGAGCTCCTCGACGATCCTCTGAATAACTTGTACTAAGGTAGGATCTTCATCCGTTTCTTTATGGTTTGGCCAAGGAATTAAGATCTAATATATTGATTATATTGATTTTTTAAAAATAATTTACTCCTTGGAAAAATCATACCAACTATTTTATGATTGTGATTTGTATTTCTCACATTATGAGTCTGTGAAATATTTTTAACGGAGTGCCGAGTCCAGAATCATGTGCCTTACTATTTTATCGGAATTAAACCCCAAAAATGTTCTTTCAGTCTCCCAATATATTCCCGTAGATTTTATTAGCAGATATCATTTCCCCTTTCCCCTATAGACAATTTAGACCTTAAAATGACTTTATTTCATATTTTAGAATATTTTAATGTTCTCTCAGTTTCCCAATATATTCCCGTAACATTGTATTAGCAGAGATCATTTCCCCTTTCCCCTCTCGATAATTTATACTCCAAAATCACTTTATTTTATATCTCAGAATATTTTAATGTTCTCTTAGTTTCCCAATGTATTCCCGTAAAGTTGTATTAGCAGAGATCATTTCTCTTTTACCCTTTCCTCTCTTTTATTTTTGTTCACGGAGAAAAATTATTTTCTATTCTTTTTCAGGAGAAAAAAGTGTTTTTCCTTATTTATTCTTTTCCACTTTCAATAAGAACATTTTATATTGGTTGTCCAAATTCGGTCGATGGATTCTTAGTTTTATTTTCAGGAATTCTGTAAATTAATTTGATTATTGAATGTTAGATAGGATTTTAAATCTGATTTTAATCTCATTCAAATTTCTTTCATTTTTATTTTAGACTAAAGTCGTAAATGGCGTCAACATCGGAAAATACAAAAGCATGTTTTGAGTCGGCGAAGGCATGCACCCGTAGTGGTCTGGAATAAGAATTTACTGTTCATAATCAACCAAAATATCGTATTTTTTAAACGATGTTAACAGTTTTTTTAGAAATGTTCTGCATTAAATTCTAAAGAGGACTGAAAGAAACTCACTATTAGCCGGAATTATTGCACCTTGTATGAGTCTGCATTGAAATTTTTTTTGTATGGTGAACTTGCCCAGATTAAAAATATCTTATGCAGTTTTTGAAAAGCTTATAATTTTTCAAAATAAATATGTGGATTATATCGAAGTGGACTATTCTGCGTCTCGAACGGTGGTTATAAGTTATCACATACTTAATAGAAACCTAGGAAATTATAAAAATAAATAAAAAATTAATTGCAAAAATTAATCAGAAAATGACCAAAATTTTTTCTGAATTTTTTTCACCATTTTTATTCAACAGGCTCTAGGCTTGGCCGTTAAACGGTTAGAATAAAAATTCACAAAGCTGAAAAGAAAAATTTTGTCACTTTATTTGTTTATAAAGCTGTATCTACATGGAGACGATTTGGGAACGTAATAGCGTTTTTCGCGAGCGCATTGTATATTTGCCAACTGTTAAATACTTATGCTATGGAGAAAGTTTCCCTAGATATAAATGGGTTGATTGACAGCCCTGTGATGTTAATTGTGGCATAAATAAAATGTTTTTTTCTTTATTTTAAGCAAATGACACCTTTTTGGGAAATATTACACTTTGCATTCGGATAATGTGAGGTATATGCTGCAAAAGTTGCGAGACTGACAAATCCGATGATAGGCTAGAGGACCATTTTGCTTTTACGCTTTAGCCTTACAGATCGATCCGCGGATTTTTAATCTTTAAAACTCCATATATCAATTGCAAGAGTATTTAATTATACAGTGGGTTTTCGCGATGTTTTTCAGTTATATTTTTGCTATTCGCTTCGTCGTCGCTTACATCTTCAGATTCGGCCATAGAATCGGCGTTTTCGGGTTTATTATTCGCATTCCAGATTTTCAGCTGGCTGACGTGTGCAGTTGTTGAAGATCGTTTCGAGCCTTGATTTCTTAAGCTAGTAACCGCATAAGTATCGTTAGGTAAAACCTTTGTAATGACCAGAGGCCCTTTAAGTTTTGGCTGGAGTTTTGTTGACTCGCCTGTTGCAACCGGCTTACATTGCATAAATACAATATCACCCACATTGTATGTGACGTTATTTAAACGTGTTGCATCGTATCGCTTCTTATATTTTTGTTTTTCGTATTCAACATGATTTCTAATCTAATTTTGTAGTTCCTAAGGAACGCGGTACGGTTTGCTATTTTCTGTTAAACAACGCATTACGCCCTCAAGAAACCGTGGAATGTACCCATACAGCGTGCTGTTTGAGTACATTCGTTGCAGCGCTTCAAAAGTTGAAGATTTGGAAGAATCGTATCCTATTTCCCAGCTTTCGAATATCCCAAGCTCGCACATAACGCAGGTAAAATTGTTCCATTCAGGCGCTCTATAATCCCGTTGAATTGTGAGTGACGGCTAGAATTCAATACATGCATGATTCCATGTTCTTTTGTAAATTTTGCAAAGACTTGTGACGTAAAGCACGTCCCCCTATCGGTTCAATTCTAGCAGCCGCCCCAAACCTTTCTATCAATTTTTCCAATCTTGTAACAGTGCTTTTAGCGCTCTTATTTCGGACAGCTTCTATTACAAAAAATTGATTTAAATTCTCAATTATTCCGATAATATACTTGTTTTACAAAGTTTCTATAAACGGACCTAAGTGGTCAACATGGATGGTCTCGAAAGAACGTTTACGTGGAGGAATTGGATGTAATTCGCCTCCTTGTCTTCCAGACTTTCCTTTAACTAGTTAACATTCTATACAAGACTTAACATAAATTTTAATATAATTTTTCATTCGCGGAAAATAATAAAATTCTCGTACGCGAGCTACCGTCCTTTCGACTCCGCCATGAGCTCCTAGATCATAATTACGTATTACGACATTCTTTCGCATTACGCATGGTACTACGTACAATTCTCTTTCTGTGGCATTTTCCTTTTCAACGCGATATGACGTTCCATCTCGTAACACAAAATGTTTAACTTCTCCTCTTTCTGCTTTAGTACGCTCATTTTCGCTTTTACTTAAAATATTAATCTTTTTAAGAATGCCAGGATCTGACCGCTGAAACATGAACAACTCGCTTTCGCGCGTTTGAATTGGAAATACGGTATTGTCGTCGACTTCATTATCTGGAGCACCAATGGGTGCTCGGGACAACGCATCTACATGAGATATTTGCTTTCCGTTTCTATGACGAATCTTGAAATCGAAGTCCGCAATAATAGCCATTAAGTCGAGTTTGCTCGAGTGACACACTGCCTCGACCTCTGAAGTTCTTCAACTGACAGCGTATACTAGCCGTAAGTCACTATTGTTGCCTTGTAAAAGCATTCTGCCAATTCCGCGTGAGAATGCGTCCATGCGAAGCTCCGTAATTATAGCTGACCGACTATAAATCATTAAAATAGGTTGACGGGTTAATCTTTCCTTTAGCTCAATAAAACTTTTGTTTTGCTCTTCTCCCCAGATAATTTTTGTTGTACTTTTGGTATTATTACGCCCTTTTATTAACATTTTTAGTGGAGCAGAAATTTTCGCGAACCCCAGCACAAATCATCGGAAAAAACTCACAAGACCAAGAAAAGACCTTACCTCATACACATTTGTCGGTTGTTTAAAATTTTTAATCGCTTCTGTTTTGACATCGCTAGGTTGGATTCCATCTTTTCCTAGCCTAAATCCGAGACATTCAACCGATTTCATCTCAAAACGACACTTAAGGAGATTTGAAGTAAGTCCTCTTTCAATAAGTCTTCTTTCAATAAGTCGAGAACGATTAGTAGTTTTCGGATTGCCATGTGCTCTACCTAACACCTTTTTCATTAATTTAGCAAAAAAGAATGGTGCATTTCTCAAGCCACAATTAACTCTCTCAAATTTCGTTAACGGGTTCGATACTAACAAGGAAGGTACCCGAGGTGTACCTCACCGATTTTCTTGAAATTGTGATATGTTGTAGAACATCAAAAAATATTCGACACGTATTTTTTATACGTG
>NC_046665.1:19449766-19462682 GCF_010883055.1 Belonocnema kinseyi | reverse complement strand
CACGTATAAAAAAATACGTGTCGAATATTTTTTGATGCTCTATAACATATTACAATTTCAAGAAAATCGGGGAGGTACACCTCGGGTACCTTCCTTGTAAGTATCACCACACCCACGGATTTAGCCTTCTCTAATACCTCTCGTTCTGATCCGAAATTTGCATACGGTACAGACACATCTCGATTATTGAACACGACGCTCATAAAATTGATTGAATTTGGTTCGACAAGGATTTTTTATTCACTTCAGGTTTATACAATTCCTGTTCGATTTCTGGAAAGAAGCTGAATGGGAATTTCTCGATCTCGTGGAATTCCAATATTTTTCCTACTCTAATATATGTTAAGTCGGGTAATTACGTAAAACCGCGTTCAAGCATAAACTCGCAATTCTGTACTGTATCGGGTACACCTCGGAAGTCAACTCCGCGTGGCTTAACTCGATCTATTGTAAGGATTCCACTGATTGTACCAGGTGATTCGACCAAATTTCGATTCGTACCAAAACTCTTTAACTCGACTTTCCCGGCTTCAATAAAAAATCCGACAAAATCTTTATTCGCGAATCGATCACATTTATTATCCTTATGTCTGGCTTTATCACAACTAAATCATCTTACCTTTTTTTCCGCTTCGCTACAAGACTTACTAATATGGTCAGATTTACCGCAGTTGAAGAATTTGATTGTGGCGCCGCTCTTGATATTCGTTGAATCCGCCGCCTTCAAAGTAGTTGCTGCTGAAGTTCCCTCGATCGGATCCACATACGTCGGTTCTTGCCGTTTGCTAAGGGACTTATTTCCCCTCTCTTTTGTAGTTGCACTCGTACAACTTCGCTGTCCAAAAAGCTTACATCTTTCCAAGTCGTCTTTCTCGTACTCTTCAGTTGAACGCAGAAGATGATCCATGTTATAAAATGATTTCGCTCGGATATAATCACGTAGGTTTCGTGATCAAAAACCCTTGCTAACGTGACTCCTTGCCCTTTCTTAACTAAGTAACTCACTAACGTGCAATTCGCACCTTCCAGCATTTTTATCCGTGCCCCTCCCCTTGATTTCTCGTGACTACTTCCCGCAGCGTAAGCGCTCTTACCCTCTACCGGATTCTAGACGATTCTGGTTATTTCTCACTTCTGGCACATAAACACATACATGTATCACACATACATACTCAACATCAGAAAGGCTTTTGGAAAATTGTATACCCTAGAATAGAAAGTTATGGGACCCTAAATTACAATATAAACTGTAATAGAAAATACTGAATTCCTCATGACAACTTAGGTAAATGAATTTCGCCTAATTTTTTTGCGTACCGGAAAGATTGCCTAATATTCGTATAACCCATCGATATGACAAGCCGTTTCGAGCCCCCCTAGCACTTGTGTGGGTGACCATCTACGACGTACGACCGGGTTGTGTGCTCGAATTTAGAATAGCCGGTTACTCTCGGGAGGTGATTTTCTGTAGTTTTCATCTCATCTGGCCAAATGTCTAGGTAAATGCGAGTACATTGAATAAACTCGTATTCAGTCGCATTGTAATTAAGTTGTACTATAATTCATACAGTTATCTTAAGCCCATCTTAGTAAAATAAAAATGTTCAAATGCGCATACACATTGAAGTTGAGTCGTCTGGCGGTATCGCTACTCATGCCAAGGGACTCAAATGATGCTTTAGCAACGAGGATGACCCTTTTATTATATAGACCTCTGATTCAGGTAGGTTTTAAACATAAAAAAGCATAGTGCAATAGGTAATAATAATACTGGTTATGTGTTCGACTGAGTGATTAATCACAGTTAAATATATAGGAAAAATATATTTCAAGAAAAAATACACTACAGAAAATCTTAAAGAAGTAAAATATTCAATTGAAGAGATTATTAAATTAATTGAAGACATTATAAAAAAGAAGAAAAATAATTAAATTAATTAAAATGAAAGTTTTTACGATTATGAATTTTTTATTCTTTTATAATTCTTATTAAATATATAGTTCATACATTTTCGTATTAAAATTAATTTTTTTTTAAATATCCAAATGGTTCAAAATCTAAAAAATAGTACATTTCTGAATTTGTTTTTGAAAATTATTTTAATAATAAATCTTGAAAATTTGATTATTATAATTAATCAGAAAGACTTTCTTAGTTAAATTTGTAAAAAACTAACCTTGCTCGTTGAAAAATAACCAAATTCTGAATTTGTTATGGAAGTTCTTTAAATAATTAATAATTATGTGAATTTAACAAATAACCTAGAAAGAGTAAGTTCGAAGGCAATTTTAGTGAACTCCGTAAAAAATTGTGTTTATTAATGGAATAATCATTAAACTATGAGTATTTTTATGAAAATTATTTGAATGATTAATAATTATTACAAAATTAAAAAGTATCGTAGGAAATACTCATCGAAATACATTCTTAGTTCAATCCGTAAAAAATTGAGCCAATTATTTTAAAATATCTAAACTCTCAAATGACAGGGACAGGTCAGTGGGTATGAGGACCTATGAAGGTGAAGGCCTAATCAAGAGGGGTCTGTACGTCTTCCTGATAAAAACTGCTCGATGTGAGTTCATTGGTGTTTGGAGTGGCTGAGGCCCACTAGGAAATATATATCTTTCACGGGAACGCTCGTGAAAGATAAAGGTTCATAATTCCCTGAAGCAAGGGTGAGAGAAATCACCACGATCGTCCAGCTGCAAGGGAGAGCCTGAAACTTCACCATCGTTAGTGCAGTCATCATTCGAGGTATTTCATAACCTTTAGAGGATGGGGAGGGTCGAAATATCGACCACGGCAAAATTTGGTGCGTTGAATAAGGGGAAAATAGTGAGAAGCATCCTGGAGACTTTTTTGACCTGGATAATCGTCATTCCATGGAAAGCATCGTTCACCTTCATTTTAGATAACAGGAACCAACTTTGACGCTAAAATAGAAACAAATAAATAAATGTATCGCTTGACCTTGAAATCTCGATTTTCAAGGTCACGTCTGCTTTCACGATTTTTTGCACCATTTTTTTCATACTCAGCGCCTCAAAAAACATGGGCATGCCAACCATAACGCTAAGATATAAAGAAAATGACCTTGAGATGGTGATTTTCAAGGTTAAGGGTGCCTTCAGGATTTCTTTTACTATTTTTTTCGTACTCGGTGCATCAAAAAATATGGGTACACCAAACTATAACGCTGAAATATCATAAAAAGTTTTTTTTTTATATTGGCCTTCACGTTGCGGACGGGGGTGGTCGATGTATCGACCACCTGTCAGATCGGGGTCTTATAATGAGTTTTATGTTGAAATTATGCATAAATTTTTGGTCAAATGAAAACTCGATTTGAACGGAAATTTCCCCTTCCTCTAAAGGTTAAATGTAAGTACCCCGAGTCCCGGTGATCATTTATTTTAATGTAAAAAGATCGATAACCATTTAGACAGAAGCTCGCAGCTCACGCGAAGTTTCAGTTTGAAAATTTGTGAACTAGTTTCAAGTCAGTGGACTATGGTTGTCGGTTTATAACGATTTGCTCACAAGTTCTATTCTGAAATACTCAACTATTATAATTTTTAAAAATAAAGTCTTGTCTATTTATTTTCAATATAATAAACAAGGTGTCGAGTTGAATTTAAATTGGGTATCATTATTGACTTCACCTTCTTTCATCATGATGTCTTTCAAAAGAACGCCACCCGCTTCAACTCGATCAGTTCAAATGGCGCCCAACCAAAATCAAAACCAAATTCCAGAAATGACCTCCAGACAAAATCGCGAAAAAGACCACAGTTCACTACGACTAAAAACTGACGATTTTGATAGAATTGAGAGATTTGAAATAGAAAAAACAAGCTCTATAAATAAAGATGTAATCGATCACGTTGACGCGGAAGTTTTTATTAGAAATAATAATGAAATGTCGCGCAATGAATCTCGAAGTGAGGACCAGATAAGTTCAATTCATGAATTAAATGAGATGTTGCGTTCTATCAAAGATACAATTAGGGGGTTTCAGTCTATGCAGGAAAAAACAATAAAAATGCGAAATTCCGAGGGGTCACATCAAAGGGTTAAAACAGATATTCCAATTCCAACTTTCTATGATGAGTATGACAGCAATCCCATTGAATTTATATGGGAACTTTAACAATATTTAGAAATTAAAAACATTCTAGGTGATGCTGAAGCTCTCATCATAAAAGTGCATTAAAAGGAAGAGCAAAAGCATGGTATTTCGCGAATATTTTAAGTTGGGAAAATTTCGATCAATTCAGAACAGATTTTTTGGCGAAATTTTTTTCCTTGCAATATAAAACTGAATTAGTGAATGAATGGAGAAGCAGAAAATTTTCGCGAAAAGATAACACTTTCGTGCGGTATTTTCATGAGCAGGTCAGGCAAGCTAAATATTTTGATCCACCGTTGCCAGAATATTCTAAAAATTATGAAATTATTCGACAATTTCCTAAGAGAGTGTAAGACGCGATGGCTTTGGTTGACTCAGGGAAGAGGAGAATAGATATGACGATTTCAAAAGAGATAGAGAATATCATAAACATCATAGGAAAAAATCACCGAAAATATATTCTTAATTAATTATGTTAAAAAATGAAGCCTATTCGTGGCAAGAAAACCACTCTTCATTTTTCAATTGATTCTTCTAAATTTGCAAAACATCATAGACAAAAAATCATCGGAAAGATATTCTTGGTTAATTCTGTAAAAAATGTAGCTTATTGGTGGAAAAAAGACTAAACTCTTAATTTTTAATCGAAATAGTTTAAATAATTAATATTCTTGTAAATTTGCAATCCATCATAGAAAAAAATCATCGGAAAGATATTCTTAGTTAATTCTGTTAAAAAATTGAGCTTATTTATAGAAAAAAGTCGAAACTCTTAATTTTTAAATCTAAATTGAGCGACCGGATTGCACAAAGACCTTCGCGCGTGGACTCAGTCAGCCTTGTAGTTAAGAGAGGTGATAGCGCGTTCTACGGGCCGAGTGAATTGGACAAATAATTTTAAAACTGCCGCCATTCCGTTAATAATTATCAGATCGTGTTAGTTTTGCATAGAAATACTCATGAGTCTTTAGCGCATCCAACGAACAATAATTATTAACGGAATTAAGGCAGTTTTAAAATTATTTGTCCAATTAATTTGGCCCGTAGAACGCGTTATCCCCTCTCTTGCCTAATAGACTGGCTGAGTCCATGCGCTTGGGTAGTTGTGCAATCATGACGCTCAATTGCTTAAATAATTAATAGTTCTTGTAAATTAACAAAGCAACATAGAAAATAGTCATCGGATAAACATTGTTGGTAGACTCCGTAAACAAATTGACTCGTAGAACGAAAACCAAACTCAATTTTTTAATCGAAATTATTTAAATAAGTAATAGTTCTTGTAAATTAACAAAAAAACATATATAAGAGTCATCGGGTAGACATTCTTACTTGACTTCGAAAACAAATTGACTCGTAGAAACATAGCGAAACTTTTAATTTTTAAATCTAAATTGTTTAAATAATTAACTTTTATTGTAAATTTGCAAAACAACACAGAAATAAATCACCCAATAGACATTCTTAGTGAAGTTCGTAAACAAATTGACTCGTAGAAAAAGATCACTCTTAATTTTTAATTTGAAATTGTTTCAATAATTAAAAGTTCTTGTAAATGTACAAAGCAACATAGAAAATACATATCGCATCAATATTCTTAGTTCAATCCGTAAACAAATTGACTCGCAGAAAGAACGCCAAACTCTTAATTTTTAATCCAAAATGTTTAAATAATTAATAGCTCACGTAAATTTACAAAGCAATATAGAAAAGACTGATAGGATAGACATTCTTAGTTGTCCTCACAACAAAATGATATCCTCGACATATCCCTGGAATATCTCGGCAGGATATTGGATATCCTGAAACATGTCCCGAAAATCTCCCGGGATTTCCGTGGCATATTCCAAGGATATCGAGATCTCCGCCCCGTATGATATCCACTCAATGTCCTATATACACAATTTTGAAAATTGAATCCAATATTTCTGAAATGCAAATTTATTAAAATATGTAAAATTTCTGAAAACATTAAGATTCACAAACATCCGTCAGACAAAAACCTCTTTGTACAGACCTCGAATATTCGTTTTCTTTCAGAATCCTATCTCACCATACTTAGCAAAAAATTATTATTGCGAATATTTTTCATAACCAATAACAGCCTACTTACAATTAAAAACAATTAAGTCACTTTCTAAAAATTTAACAGTTGGCTGTTATTGTATCTGTAAAATTTAAATTGCGCAGTTTAAAGAACGGCAAAATCAGTTTGTACAATAAAGAAATAATGAAACTAATTTACCGCGTTGGTTTGTATAATATAAATCACAATTGATTATAATTTGGCACGAATATTCTAGAAATTGTTGATTTTCGTGAAAGTGTCACTTATTACTGTGCGAAAATTTTCGCACACTGACAGCCATACTGGAATTTACCCGAAAGTAAATTTAGAGGGGACTTTACCATTATTGTATTTTATAAAGTTATACTTTGTATAAAATCTTATTGGCATATACAATTGGAACATTAATGGGGTATCCTGAGGATATTCCGAGTTATCATTGGAACATTCCAGGGATATCGAGATTTCCGTCCTGTATGATATTATTTACGATATTTACGAAATTGTTGAATTCTGGAATCCAATTGAGCCTATTCCTTAAAAAATAGCCATTTATGAAAATTGTCTAAATAATTAAAATGCTTGAAGATTAAATGAATTTAAAATCAAATGAGCCACAGTCGATTTCGGCACGATCGCTATAACTTATGGCTATGAATGTTTACACCGACAATGTAAACAGATGCATCCGGCTTCTACCAACTTGGCTTCACGTAGTAGAGCTGGAATCACATAAAACTATAGCAAAGCCTCACATAACTCTCTAGGAAGCTTGGACCAACTTTCAAATACAGGATACGAGTTCAAATTATTTAAAATTACTATTTTTGAAATTATAAAATTAGCCTCAGTGAAAGTATTACCGTTCGTGTATATACTTATATGATAAATTACACTTTACCTAAAATTCGAGTAGAAATTGCATTTAAAAAGAAGTTCAATTATCTCGCCTTAAACTGTTTAGAACTAGAAATATAATCAAACAATCGTGGAATTCAAGCTGAACTAACAGTTCTACATGTAGCACTTATACTCAATGAAATATAGTATATTTTTGTCCATTAATTTACAGATTTGAAGTTTTTCAGATTAAAAATTCGCGCACCGATCTGTCGCACTGTGCGGCGAATTAGAAAATAGGAGTTCAAAATGATCCAGAGCCTACAATTTTCATCCATAATTTTTCATATTTGAGTTGCCTGTTCTACAGCATTCATTCATTTTACCTCACAAAGGTGAAAAATGGTAGATTTACAATCGATTAACAAATCCTAATAACTTCGATGAAGTTCGTGCAATCTGTTCAATTGTTATAAACAAATTTATGAACAAAATCGATTATTGCTGTAAATTGAACCCTGGAAGTTCTTTTCATCACGTTTTTCCCCGCGAAACCAAGTGAAATTAATGTTTCGTTGAAATCAAACACTAAAGCATAATTTTATTGATTGTTATAAACAAATTTCATAAACAAATTGAATAAATAAGCGCCTCTGTATATACAAAATGCATTTTTTCTGCGCAATCATTAGGTTTGCATTTAAAATTGAAAATTTCATGACAGAAATGGACTCAAGAGCCGTAGGAGTTTCATTTTTTATGATATAATCAACATTTCATCAAGAAAGAGATTTTTCCTATTTGATAGCGCCTATTTAATGCATTTTTTGAGTATAATTGTTAATAAGAATAAAAAATATTGTGAAACGTCAGTTTCCTCCATCAGAATATAAATTTAGGGATAAAATGAACAATTATGCACAAAAAAATGGATTTTTTTTTATCAAAGACTGACCGTTTATTGCATTTGTTAATCAGTATTGTTTATAACAATGGCAAATATTTTGATTGTCCATTTATGTCATAGAATTTTAAGTTTTGAAGACAAACCTAATGATTGCGCAGAAAAAATGCATTTTATGTATACAGAGGCGCTTATTTATTAAATTTGTTGATAAAATTTATTTATAAGAATAAAAAAAATGGTACTTTAGTATTCGATTTCAACGAAACATAAATTTCACTCGATTTTACGGGAAAAACGTGATGAAAAGAACTTATAGGCTTCAATGTACAGCAATAATCAATTTTGCCTTTTTAGCAAAATCGCCCCCGACAGACCGCTTCAGAATTGAATTAGCTTTAATTAAACAAAAAAAGATGGAACCGGACAAAATTGTAGGCTCTGGATCATTTTGCATTCCAATTTTCTAATTCGCCGCATTGTGTGTCGGGCGAAAGCGCGAAAGCAAAATTGGACTCTGGCCTATGATCGGATTTGTTAGTCTCGCAAGACTTGCAGCATATGCCTCACATTATCTGACAGCAAGTTTCTGATATTTTCCAAAAAAATGTGTCATTTGCTTCACAATAAAGCAAACAACCTTATCCTTGTACCATAATTGCTATCGGAGGGCTGTCAATAACCTATTTACATCTAGGGACATTTCTCTATAGCGTAAGTATCTAACGTTTGGCATCAATACAATGCGCTAGCAAAAAAGGCTATTACGTTTCCAAATCGTCTCCATGTAGATGGAGATAGATGGATAGATACATTTCAGATTATATTGTTGCTCCGTGGCAAAAATTAGCATATCGCAAACCACAGTTCTCTTAAAAATGTAATGCTAAGCTTTCATAAAACATAGAACTTTTAAGTCGGTTAAAAGATACGACCTGTGGTTGAGTATGAACAGTAAATTTATTTTCTAGACCACTGTGAGACGGCAATTTTCATAATAAAACAATAAAGAACATGAAAGGTGAGAGAAAGTATATGAGAAAAAAAGAACTTGTAGCGAGATGAACTCCAGAGTCTCGGGGGGGGGGGGGGGGGGGGGGGGGGGGGGGGGGGGGGGGGGCGAAAACCTCGAAAGGAAAAGGAACCCACTCAATTTTAATACTTATTGAATTTTATAGTCTTTTTCGATGGAATGACTGTTTTTACGTAATATTTTATCCCAGCGGAACTAGAAAGGAACTAACTTTTCTTCCAGCTAGAAGGTTGGAATCGTTACTGTCGCTGCTATTTCTTTCCTGAATTTTTGTTCCAACTAGCGTGAAGAGACAACAAAGTATGGTATGTGATTAAAAGAGAGAGAGAGAGAGATTAATACTTTGGTAACATTCATTTAATATTAGTGGCGATATCTGCATGCTGCTCTTCTCGTTAAAGGCAGCTATTCACCAATTTTCCATAAAGTTCTCTTTCTATCTTTGGCATACTAGCACTGTCTCAAGAGTTACGAAAATACGAAAACACACAAATCGAACTCATTTTCAAACTCTGACGTCACACCGTGAATACGGAGTTCTTATTTGTAACTTATCGAACAGCGGTTTCTGATCCTGTTGGCCACTCTGGAATAATTATAGCATAAAACAAAAAGACTAATCTTACTTGGCTTATTTCCGGGGAAATCTTCACATTTTCTTTATTTTGCTTTTTCTTATTCTTCTTCTGTGAATTCTGTGATTTTAATAGAGAAATAACCGCTACGCAAATAGAACCCAAAATGGAGAGAGTTTCTCCGCATGTCGATGCTCTCAAGAAAAATTTAGTAAAAGCAATTGGCTTTTCTTGCTCTGGTATAGACGGTAACTGTATACTTGGAGACTTTCTAAGTATTTCAATACAAGTCTCATCAGGGTAAGGAGATAGAGAAAGAGACTCTGCCAGACAAGCAATCGCAATCAGCTGCTCTGAATCATACATTTCTCTTAAACGCATCACAGCATCGATAGGTATTATTACAGTGTTAACTTTATCTTTTCCGTCCTCATTCCAAAAATTCTGAAGAACTGCTGGAATACTTTCACGAACTAATGTTCTCATATCTTGAGACAATTTCGTGAAAAGGAATGTAGTATTAGATTCAGCAACAGATGCCAATATTCGTAATATCAGATTGCGTGCCCTCAGTAAGCTTAACATGCACTCTTTAGTCTCTTTTCTCATTCTGGGATCCCCATCTTTCGCGTGGATCGGCTCCCAACCGACAATAACCTGTTGGAAAAAAATTCTTTTCAAATTGAATTTCTATAGCATCGTCACCACTATTTGCTGTCGTACATTGGGCTTATACGTTCTAATTTACAGGCAAAGGGTTTAGCTTAAACATTAAGCACTAACAACATTTTTAGTATCATACCTCTAGGTCTCGATTATCCCTAAGAAGATCCCACTTAATTAAATCTTCGGATGGTTCAATATGCATAGTTCCTAGTGCAGACATAAATACAGAAGAATCTTCGCTCCGAGTCAACTCTATTAACATTTTGTCTACAGTCGTTGTAGCAAAGTGAATTGATTTTTCCAAACGCTCTTTCAAGTCGACGAATTCTTGAATCTTCAAAAAACTCCCATATTTGTAAGCGAAGGTCAAGTGGTCTGCGCTCTGAAATTGTTACGGATTTTCTTTAAGACCAAGTATCAAAGAACCAACTTTTTTAAGCTAGAAACACCTACATCTTTGGAATTACCAACGAAAAATTTAGCCGTCTGTTCGAGATTATGAGAAGCGTGTGACAGCAGTCCCAAAGGTGCAAGCAAAGGCGTGTGTAAAAATCCCAGAGAATCTAGCTGAATATGTTTTGCATCTAGTAAAACGAAGGCATAATCAGCTGCTCCTATAAAACCCGCTTCTAGGTAAATCCTCACTAATAGGATCTTTACGTGAAAATTAGAAGTACTTGATGCTAAACATCGCTCCAGTAAGTCCATCGCCCTATAACAAAAAAATATTTTGGGTATTTTATGAAGTATGTACATATTTTATTTTTATTATTGAATCACTTCTTTCTGAACGTACAGTACCTGCCAGAATTATCAATCAACTTTACAAAATTGTATTAAAAACATCCCAAGATAGCACGTTTTCCATTCGTTATAAATGATGCTGACGAACCGATTTCCGTATTGGGCACGGTTCCACATATTTCGTGATATTTCGCGAAACAGCCAACACTTCATTATGTTCTTGTTTTTATTTTCAAAGGGGAGCTTTCAAACTTTAATTCAACGAAGTTTCAATTTACACGAATAATACTTTGGTCTTTCTCACATGCTATGTCGGACCCTATTAATCTAAAGTTCTTAAAGTAGTGCTCAATCAATGCGAAATTTAATAAGTTTTGTAATAGTTCCTCTAAAAATCTTTATAACTTAATTTTTTGCTGAGATATCCACAAAAAAGAGAGGAATGTTTTTACTACGATTTTTCCAGTCGATTGAAAATTCTGACCGGTATTGTACCTGTAAAGATATTCCGCTTCGCCAGTTTCATGCCATAACTGGTGTAACAAATGAGTAGCTAGCAAAATATATGCATCTGCTGGACAATAATCTGTCGTTAGCCTTTCTTGTTCCGGACAAAGTTCATTTCCTTTTTTATATAGGTGACAGAATCGTAGCACAAGTTTTTTCATTTCCTCTAAATCAATTTTAGGAAAATGATGCATCCCACAAAGACGCCTTAATTGGTTGAAGTGAATGTATCTCTGCATTTGGTCGACAGACTCAGGATATCCGTCCTTACTGACGCCAATATCTTTCTCGATCTGAGTAACAATAATAAAGAATACATCAATGTCTAACATCTAATTAAATTAGCTTGAAGAATCATATATTTTTGAGAATTATATTTTTTTCACCTTCTCTAATAGAAGATCTTTCTCCGGGGTTGACAGAAGGTGTAAGTACATTTTTAATTCGCTGACCACACAACCTTTTGATCCAAATTTATTAAAATATTTATGCATGTCTTCTACATGACTGAATGGGCAATCGATTTGGCTTTCCCGTGCTGTATTAAATAACTCAAGACGGGCAAGCTGCGGAGCTCTTGATTTTTTACCAGCTACAGCTGCAGTTTCATCCAAAAATTTTAAGCAATCTCCTAATGATTGACATTTTAGAGCAGCAGATAGGTAATCCTTGTAAAACGTCCAGTTGTCTGCGCTAAAAATGAATATGTTTAAAATATTAGTAATAAGAGGGGAATATGTGTATGCTCTCGTAACTTAAGTAAGTTGACAAATTCCGATAGATAAAGGGGGGAAGGGAGATTTTTTGATATACAATGCATGGAACTGGCAGCAGGAGAACAGCCTTCATCTCTTTTTCATTATCTCTTAAGCATCATAAGATGGGGTCCTTTCACACAAGCAGTCAAAACTCGGAACAAGCTCATTTTTAGGCCATGTTTAGATTTGCTGAAATTCTGTAAACTTGGAATAAATTTTTCTCGCTGGGCTTCGGGAAAATAAAAGAACGATGGTTGATTGACAAAAATTCTGTGAACATAGACCCAATATTTTTTGTGTGCAGATGATATAATTTTGCCATAACTTACCTAAATCATAGCACAAGTTGAAGTAACCGTATTTCAAAACCAACAATGATTTGTAGTACCGCTTCTGCTAGCCGCACTTATGATTTCCGACGGAGGTAGTGAAAGCTATTTTCAGTTACTTTTGATGTTAGATTTAATTTGAATATGTTTAACTTACCGATCAACTTCCTTGAAGCAACAAGCGCTCCTAAAAGTTAATAAGGACTTCATACAGGCATTTTATTAAGACTTTGGTTCATTTTTTATTTTGTTACATAATATATACAGTCTGTCAAGTTAAAGCGTGGGTGGCTTTACTCGCAGTTGGTAAGGTGTATCGACATGATTTTGGTGTCAAAATATTAAGAAGAGCTCCCTCT
>NC_046665.1:19425244-19449666 GCF_010883055.1 Belonocnema kinseyi | reverse complement strand
GTGTGTGATAACGGGTCCGGAGTTCGCGCGCGAACTTTCGAACCTTGGCGGTAAAATTTCTGCCAGATGTGATGTAGTCAATCACACATTGAATGCGGGAACTGACACAAGTTTTGGACCTACTGTATGACTTTCTAAATCCTGAATACGGTATCTCAATCCGTTTGAACATAGTGAGGACCAAAATGTGAAAATCATTCTACACGAAAATTTCATGAACGAACTTAGTCATGTGATCTCGACTTTATCGACGTTCAAGCTTCTTTTTTCCGCTAGTAACCGCTAAAAATGGTTAAAAAATAATGATAGGTTACGTGTGTACAGATGCTTATTTGTTTATTTGCATCGAATGTGCAAATTTTATTTTTTATATTATTTTCTTTTTTGTTTAGACGATTCAGTCTAAAATTTGTGTGAATGCTCAATACACGCGAATAAAGAAAGCTGAAATGCATCAAATAAAAAATTATCTGCAAAGTTCTACAACTCGAATGGTAATATCCTATTTTTAATATGTGAACACAAAAAAAATGTTCATAACCGGAGACTGATTAAGGTCACGTGGTCACCGGAGAGCATACCTTTAAGTGGGCATCCTAACCTCAGATATCACAAGACTTAGAATTCCTAGTCGCGAATCTCCGAAAACTGATTAAGGTATTTACTGCAACCTACGGCGCAAACGCGGATTCAAAGTTGGTTCCATGTTTGTAAGCTTTTACGGGGCGAGCGCGTACTAGATTACGCAAAGCCTTCCACCAAGAACATCGACAAAACGATCCTTACTAATAAAATCCCTCTCGCCTGCGTCGTAAATGGAGGATCGCCGCCGAAGTTTATAAAAGAAATGTCCGCGAGACCAAGAAGGCAGACATTTTGTGATTGAGGTTGACTTCAGAGAATACGTCGCTCTTGATTGAGACTTGCTAGATTGATAAATGCTTATGATAAATTGATAGATTCTGGTCGATGATACACATCAAATTGATCAACTAACAAATTTGCGCTCTACGACACGAATGTCACAGAACTGAAACCTAGTATCCTGCCCAGCAGGAAGTAATAGCGCCAGTAGAGAATCCATCAGCAGGATGGACTACGATAATACTAGCAACTTCTCCGTCACCACCTCTAGGAGTAAGAAGCAGAAGCTTGTTAAGCAACTCGATGACGCCTCCGTTTGCACCTGCAGTGCCGAGCAAAAATACCTCATATTAATGTCATCGTAGATGAAATAAAGCACTCCTTCTCGGTGCTTCAAAATATTTTGAAAAACTTCACTAAATACAAACACATAGTCTATAACATTGGGTCCGATGTTTATTTTGTTCGCGCTTCCTACATAGAGGACTACCACTCTATTGTCAACAATCTAGATAAGAAAGATTTCCAGTATTACTTGTATAAAAATATAATTTCACCTCCTCTTAAATTACTAATTAAAAACAGCCTAGATTATAAATAACTTTCTATCACTTACTATTGAAAATACCTACGTTTAATAACAACATTCTAATATTCATTTTCTGGAACTTTTAGAGTATCATAAAGAAAATACTCGAATTAGCCACCTACGCTTATCAAAATAACACCACTATCTACATGAATTTATAGAAATAATACCAACGGAGGAAAAGCTATTTTAATTAAAGAAAATAACGACAACCATGAATTAATTATCCATGAAGTAAAAACACTTGAAGCTACTGCTGTACAAATAAAAATACAAGGCTTGCTCTCCCAGTAATTGCTGCAGATGATTTAAACGGAAAACACTTAGCTTGGAATAGCAAAATAACCAACAAAATCGGAAAACAATTATTGGAATTCATGAATGACAGGAATCACTCCATATCAGCACTAGAATCTCATATCTTTTCCAACAAAATAAAAAACATACATCTAACCTTATCGACTTTGCAATTTCCAAAAATACTTTTACAAACAAAACATTTTCACTATAGATGAGATCAACTCAGACCATCGCACGGTGGGCCAGGAGACCCCGTTTCGTGGCCAAAATTCGAAAAACACATCAAAGTCTACAACAATAAAATTTAAGGACACCTATAAACGATTGTCAGGAGGGGGGGGGGGGCTTATTTCGAATCTGAAGTCAGAATTCCAAAAAACAAAATGGCGAATCCACTATGGCAGATGAGTAATTCAAAATTTTGTTTAATCTATTTAAAATGGGAAATCTCGGGGTTTTCTAGGGCGCTGATTTAAGATATGACGTCAGAATTCAAAAAACAAAATTGCGGGTCCAGTATGGCGGACGAGTATTTTCAAACTTTATTAAATCTACTTAAAACGTGGTATTTGGGGGTTTCTGAGGGCACTGAATTCAAATCTGTAGTCATAATTTAAAAAAAATAATCGCGGATCCATCCTGCTCACTGCTTAGAATTTTACATCATTTTTAGATTTACGAGATCGCCTAATAATCATCAAAAATGTTGTGTATGCATCTGGGATATTTATAATACTCAAATCCAGTTTCGATACAATGTAATGGATAGTCGCATCCAAATCATCATTGATTAAAAACTCAATCATTTCTTTTTTGGTAAATGTCCACATTCTACACAATATAATCGTATCGAAGAGAAAAAAAGTAAACACTGGAAAACACGTGAAAATTACAGCGAAACATCAGCCATACGTGCGTGTGTGGCGGCTCGTGCAACAACAGCGGCACGCTCGGGCAGGTACTGGCGCTCGAACGCTCTGTCACTTGAGATCATTAGGCTATTAATGAAAACCGACAGAAGCGGACATCGTTACAGTAAATCATACATCTTAATGAACACACGAATATTTTTAAATTGTCGATGAGTAGTGGAACTCCGCGGTACTCTTGAAAACGGAAACCACATGAAGAATTAAAAAAAATGAAACTTTGAGTGTTTGTCAACAGAACAGGATTTCGTAAATTGAAAAATAATTCACGGAATGATATATTAATTATCACTGATTAGAATAGCCCGACTCTTTTGGAGAGATTCGAAAGTACAAAAATTAGACTTTTGGCCATGGAACGGGGTCTCCTAGCTCACTGTGCATCGACCAGTTCTCTAGAGTTTTTACACTAATTGTGAAAAGCCCCAGATCACACCTCGCTACAAATTCGCAAAATCGAACTGGCAAACATTCAATTCCATTCTAGAAACTCAAGATAATTTTGAACCCACGCTAACAAACTCTACTCACATCGACTAAGCCGTAACTAATCGCACCTCTAGTATAAAATATTCCATCCACGATTCTGTCCCTCTGTCTACCGTTTACAAATATGATCCACCTGTCAGCCCCGAGATTAAAAACCTTAACGATACCCGTAATAAGCTCTACGAAGCCTATCGAAAAACTAAAAGCTGTATTCACAAGAACACAATTAAGCAACTGCATAAAACTATATCAATTAAATTTCAGGAGCACATATGTGAAAACTGGAATACAGAAGTCGGTAAACTTCAAATTAAAGGTCACTCTGTATATCGTATGACTAAAGCCCTAATGAAGTCGCGAACAAATATTCCACCCGTCAAAAACCCAGGTCAAACATATGCGGTATCTCGTACCGACAAAGCAAATCTTCTAGTAAGCAAATTATGAAATTAATTTCGCTCTACATGATGATCCATCTGATTCGCACCATATCTTTGAATGCGAAATTTTTTTTCTCCAATTTTCTTAAAATCCTGAGCACTGATAACTTCAAGAAAATAACCTATACGGAATTAACCAAAAAATTCAAAATACTAAAAATAACAAAGCTGTCGGTCCTGATTCAATTGCAAATTGAGTCCTCTAAAAGTTTCCTATCTCATGCTTAACTATCCTTGCTCTTATCTTCAATGCTAGTGACTGACCCCAAGGCAGCATTCTAGGTCCAGTATTCTTCATTATCTATGTAAACGAGATCGCTGAGGTCCCCGAATTCGCAATCGGATTGTATGCAGATGACACCGAGTTATTTACTTCATCCTGGTCAGTTCAAAAAATCTTAAATTTACTTAAAAAACCCCTTGGAGTCATTGAGACCTGCGCTGAACTCTGGAAAATAAAAATAAACGTAGCAAAGTCTGAATGCAATTCTTTTCTCAATCAGAAGATCAGATAAAATAGATTCACCTCAAATGTTAAATGAACCAATATAATGGAAAACCTCCATTAAATACCTTGGGGGTAAACTACACAAGCGTTGTAAGTGGAAGCGACATATCCATGAAACTAAAGGGAAAGCTCTTGGGGTTATCTCGCGATTAAGTCCTATTATTAAGAGAAATTACAGCCTAAATTCTGAATCCTAATTTACAAAATGTGTTTACGGCCAATCATAACTCATGCATGTACAATTTTGGGAGGTGCATTAAAAAGCAACATTAATCACATTCAGATAAGAGAAAATAAATTCCTCAGAGGTATCACAAAAACCCCTATGTATACCAAGAGATTTGTCCACAGAGAATTTCAATTACCATACATCTCCGAGTATATTAAAGAAACCAACACAAAATTTGATAAATCTACATCATTATCACCTTTTGAACATATTTGATATCTAAGGAAATATAATTTTGATTCTCTTCGCAAATATATGATGCCAAAAGAATTTCTCTTGAAATAAGTCAACCAGTAAACTTTCATTTTCGTCCCTTCTACCCTCTTCCCACTCTTCATCTTTATTTTACTTTACTTTACATTTTAAATTTAGGTCATGGGAAATATATCTCAGATTGTGTAAAAATGCCTAAACGCACAACAACTTCTTCCAGTTCGATCATTCTTCGGAGAGATCGCTCGCGTGCATTAGATCTCACAAGAGGGGGCGATGGTTGGGCCCCTCATCCCCTACCCTTTTTCTTTTCTTTCTTTCCAAAAAGGCAGATTACCTAGGGCTACGGCCCAAGCTACATGGCCTTGGCTTAATCGTTCCCATCCTTGCCCAAGCAACGGACCATAGATTCTCCTGAAGAGGGATCCCGGAATCGAGTCCAATTCCTTAAAGTAATCGATTCCTTGCGCTTGAGAATCGATTTTTTGGAATCGATTCCGCACGGTGAAATCGAAGGCAGAATCGAGGCTCGATTTCATGTCGATTCTCTAATACCTATTTCGTACGTTAGACATACTGTGCTTGCACTCTAAATGCTAAAGTTGTAGTCACGGCCCTGACTGATTCGGTTTTCCCTCTTTTCACGTTTGGAACCTACTGCATCTTTTTCGGTTTACTCATTAAGTGTTTTCTAAAACAAGACACTTTTTAGGTACAGAACTCAACTTTTTTGTTGAAAATTCATCTCAATAGAATCGAAGACTGAAGGCAGAGGCTGTGGCAACGGCAAATCATCTGTGAAACAGGTGTCCTTTTAAAATGGGAAATCTCGGGGTTTTCTAGGGCGCTGATTTAAGATATGACGTCAGAATTCAAAAAACAAAATGGCGGGTCCAGTATGGCGGACGAGTGTTTTCAAACTTTATTAAATCTACTTGAAACGTGGTATTTGGGGGTTTCTGAGGGCACTGAATTCAAATCTGTAGTCATAATTTAAAAATACCATTTGAAATATTGTATAAAAAATTACCAAGTATCAAACACTTGAAGACATTTGGAAGCAAAGGTCACTGCCTAGAGAGGACACCTGGAAAGGACAAATAGTTCAGGCACTCGGTTTCTTTGTTTTGAAAACGTTTCTAAACATCACGTTTGCGTGGACGGATGATTCCCAATGTACAACAGAAGAAAGAAAGGGAACAAAATTATAAAGAAATTTGTAAAACAAATAATTCACTATCTTTAATAGGTTCCGAGTTATAGTACCTTGAAAAGTCCCCAGTTTTCTCGATTTTCAAAGAAAATCGTTAAGTTTAATTAACCACTGTGTACCTTTTTACCTAATTACTTGACGAAAAAATGTTCCATAGATGACTGAAAGTAGACTCAATTTGCTGTGATTCCTAAAAAAGAACAATATTCTAGCTCTAATAGGTCATAAGGTATAACCCATCAAAGTTGACAAGTTTTGCCTATTTTAGGGGTCTAAATTCTGTTAGCCCTATTAGTTCGATAATTGCGAGGTTTCAAAAATTCCATTTTTTTGACATTTTTGAACAAAAACGCAAAAGATTTGTTTTTTGAAAATACTTCGTTTCCTGTAAGTCCCGCGACAAAATTTCTATAAAATGAATAAAAGTAGAATCAATTCAGCGCAAGTTAAAAAAAAAGTGTCCCAGCCCTAATAGGTTACGAGATATGTCTTTGGAAATTGAGCACTTCCAGCATACAGGCACCTGAGCCTACCGTAAAGTAGGACTACGGCCATATTTCGACATTCTTGTCCCAATTAAGTTTGTGCATTTCATTGTTAATGCATCATACGTCTTTTCTCATTGACAAAAAAATAATTACTTATAACAATATCTTATCTTCACATCTTTTGAGTACTTTTTCAGTACTTTTGTGGCAAAAAAGTGATTTTAATTATTTGAAATTATAATATATATATATATTTTTTACATAATTTTTATTAAAAATTGTTTATAAGAATATCTTGTCTTAACCACTTTTGAGAACTTTTTTAGCACTTTTTTGGCAAAAAAGTGATTAACATTGATTGGAAATGTGTAATATATTCTTTCCATTAGTAAAAAAATATTTGTAAAAATAATTTATTGAGTTTATTTCTACTTAAAGTAATAAATTTAATTATTTATAATTTTTTAAATGATTGAATTATATTTTATATGTAATAACTTTCAACTAATCAATTTTTTACTTGTTTTTTATGTAAAAAATGGTCGCAGCGTATTATGCACCATTTACAGAAATCGCTGCGAATTACAAGTGCCCTGAATGTAAGAATGGAATTGAATGCAGAGAAAGTATTAGAAGATATTGTTACAAAAAATTATTCAACAACTGTTTTTCATCGATGAAAGGAACATATTACACATTTCCAATCAATGACAATCACTTTTTTGCAACAAAAGTACTCAAAAAGTACTCAAAGTGATTAAAATAAGATTTTGTTACGAACAATTATTATTGAAATGATTTTTTTATTGATGAAAAATAAAGATCACGTTTTAAATCAATCACAATCACTTTTTGGCCACAAAAGTACTAAAAAAAAGTACTTAAAAGTGGTTAAGACAAGATATTACCATAAACAATTATCATTAAAAATTATTTGTTTATTGATAAAAAATAAAGATAACATTTTCAATCAATTACAATTACGTTTGCGCCACAAAAGCACTCAAAAAGTACTCAAAAGTGGTTAAGACAAGACATTTTTTATAAACAATCATTAACAAAAATGATTTGTTTATTGATAAAAAATGTATATTACAGTTTCAAATGATTAAAATCACTTTTTTGACACAAAAGTACTAAAAAAGTACTCAAAGTGGTTAAGACAAGATCTTGTTATAAATAATTATTTGTTTGTCAATGATAAAAGACGTATAACGCATTAACAATGAATTATACACACTTACTTGGGACAAACATGTTGAAATATGGCCCCAGTTCTACTTTACGGTACGCTCAGGTGCCTCTATGCAGGAAGAGTGCTCTTTCCAAGGTCATATATCGTGACCTATTAGGGCTAGAACACTCTTTTTTTAACTTACGCTAAATAGACTCTACTTTTATTTATTTTATAGGAATGTTGTCGTGGGATTTGCAGGAAACGAGGTATTTTCAAAAAACAAAACTTTTCTGTTTTTGGTCAAAAATGCCCAAAAAAAAAATGAAATTTTTGAAACCTCGAAATTCCGTAGGGCTAACAGATTTTTTCTTTCTTAGATGTCCGCAGATTTTTGTATACTCTATTTCATCCTCTGGTATCATCAACGCAAACGCAAACTGTTAGACATTTCCGAACGAATTATAAATTATCGTCGTGCCAAATTAAAATTGTTATAATTTTAACTTTTCTTTATTTGTAATTTTATTTGTTTGAAATGCTTCACATTTTCACGATGAATTTCATTTTGAAATATGGAACCTTTCAGTTTAAAAACCCGCCATAATTTTTTTATTTGCAGTGCTTTTATATTTGTATCTTTAGAATCTTTATGTCTAAATTTAAAATTAATTGAATATTAATTCCCATTTTCATAATATGTAGTCCTGCACTATCTTTCCTTTTTCTTTCTTTTTCTGGTGTCTCTCTTTCTCTTTCTAATCCGTCGAGACGATGGACCTGCTATTTTAGCTACTACAGAGTTCGTACTGGAACGCTATTGTCTTTTTAAGGAAGACTCTACCGCCAGCACTCGACTCGGATAGAACAATAGGCCGCCCAACGGCTGGGTCAACTGACTAGAGACAAACCCTGTGGTAACTTTTACCAACTTTTTTATTTTTTTATTTTACAGTGTCCGGCAAGGGTGCATCGCGGAAAATTAAAATCTTTGACCTTTTTCTCTATTACTTTTATATTTACAGTACTAAGCCCCCTTTCGAGGAAAGCGTGACTTAATTGTTTCTAGCCGGGGATCAGAGAGTTCACGTGACAAAAGGTTGGGGGGATAGGTTTTTAGAATAACCTAGAATTCCGGTAATGTTTATTTAAATAAAACGTTCGTTACTTAACACTGTTTCGACCCAGATCGCTTATCAATATATTTAGCAGGCACCCTAGACGAAGAGCGTCACAAAAGCCATTATGCAAAGCTCTCCACTCAGGCCCATTAATATCGAAGGTCTTTCGTTTCAAGCGTCATTCACTCCACTGAAACTCGTCATCATGCATTTCTTAAAAACTATTTTTCACCACTCTCTTCTGTGCTGGCATACCTCTTTCGTTTCTTTGACATTCGTGCATTTCCTCATGCAAGCTGTTGTGTTTCTATAGTTTTTTATAGCCTTTAAAATTAAGGTCTCATTCACATATTCCAACAACTCTTTTCTCGTCCTGTCCCTGAGTACGATACCATTTACCTTACCTCGATATACTTGTTTCGTCAGTCGTTTATCTTTCATTCTCTCAACATGTATGGCATCTAGGAATAGATCGGCTGATCTTGTGTAGCAGTCCAATCCGGCTCCTATCATTCTTAACATTTGATTCAAAGTATTTGTGTAGTTTATTTGTGGCATATAGTCTCTAATTTTATTGACCATCGCTGCAGTATTGCTTAAAAATATTTTAATCTGATTGACCTGTCTCTTGATTTTCTCCTCTCCGATGAATTTGCTCACTATCAGCCTTCAAGACATGGGTTTGTTGTCCAATGTTTGTCTTAAATAGGCTCTTGGAAATAAATATAGGAATTGTGTTGGGAAGAGTTTTATTACACCTTAAGTAATTTCAGGAAAATTATGGAGAAAAAAACATATGAGCGGTTCACCGCCCTGGAATGATTTTGAGACAAAATAATTCCTGGCGAATATAGAAATTTATTGAATTTATTTGAACTTAACCTGTCTTTAAATATTCTTTTTTTGTCTAGCTTTCAAGTCAATTTAAACCGTAGAATTTATTTCGTTACTTATAATGTCACAAATCTGCATTTTATCATTTTCAACCTTTAAAATTTTAGTTATGCATGAAATCATGATCTTTACCGTAGATTGTGGTGATTAGGAAATTCAAGATTTTCTTACCACCCCGGAATTATTTTTTATGAAAATAATTCGACCCAAACTTATAATATTTGGTAAAATTTTTCTTTTTAAATTAATTGCATTGTGTATTCGGCTTGATTTCATTAATTTATAACGGCAATGTATGCAGGCCGTGAACCCTTATCTTTGGTAATTCAGGAGTTAATGCTTATTAGTCTCCTTAATTCCTTGTGCCAATTGGTTGTATTTCAAATTAATTATTTCGGTGCCAGAGATTTTTCGGCTAAAAGTAGTTATTTTTTAATGTAAATTTAGTTATATGTTTGCGACTCTATATTGGTTTTAATTTGATGATTTTTATTTTTTTAAACTTTCAGTTTGTCGAAAGTTTCAAATTAATAACTAATTTGTAAGAAAAATGTTTTGAGTAGTACCCACAAACGTTGTAATTTGCTTTCTTCTCATAATTTATTTTAAATTCCTGTGTATAGGCCGTTTGTTCTAATTTTTGTAAGTTAGTGAGTTTAAAAGTTTCAGAATAGGTCAAGAGTCATTTAAACGGTTCCATTTGGGTCTATTTATATCAACTACAATTTGACTTTAAGCTTCTGACTAATCTTGTCCACATGTGTCATAAATCTCGAAGTATCTGCACTTTCTAAAATTACATTATGATTATCTGTTAGTTCTATGACTTTTTATGAACCATGACTTCAAGAATCGAATTTTCCGTTTCGCACATCTTTCACCACGTACACTAAATCACTCACTTTTGTATTTGGCGTCCTAGCCTTTTGATCATAGTACTTCAGAAAGAACGAGATGGGAACCCGTGCGGTTCTTGCAAAAATTAATTTCTAAGGAATAAAATTCGTTGCTTTATGAATTTAATGTCAATTTAATGTTTTATGTAATCTGTTAGGACTATATGTCTTCTATCCAGGGATCCATTCATTTAGAGACGATACCAGGACGTCGTCAGTTGTTTTACGTTTAAGAGTTTTTCATCTTCCGCATCATTTTTGTTTGTAAGTCTGAACTCATGAAACCCTAAAATTTGTGGTGTCAAAAAAATATTCACCCTTTGGACTTAAAAATTTTAATCGCTGATCCATAGAATCAATAGTTTACATCCTAAAAATATTTTAATTGCACGGTTAACATTAATTCGATTTATACGTATAGCAGGTCTTGTGAATACAAGGTGTTGGATATCTCTTAGATAAACCTTTTGAATTCCAGCCTTTCTTCTAACAAAAATGGTTGAATTTAAAGAAGACTTGAGCTATAATTTTTTTAACCATTAAGTTAAAAATTTAATAATAAACTTCTCAATTTATTATTAAAACACAATAATAATTTAATTATTTTAAATAAACACAGGTTAAAATGAAATAATAACTAGGATTATAAAGATTCATGGATTATAAATATATCTAGAACTGAGGCTTCGAAAGAGGTTGAGGACATATTACGTTTAGGTAAAAAGTTTAAGTCTACATTTGTGTCAAATAAGCAAGAACATATATTGCTGATAATTATTAAAGACTTATGATCTAATATTGATAAATTACCAGATAACTCACATAAGGAGTTTCGGCAGAAGATTTTGTCTCTGGCTTTTAATTATTTAAAAAAACCTAAACAAATTTCATACTCCAAAATAAGTGAAATAAAAAAGTTATATTTTACCGAGATATGAAAACTTTTTTTCAATAAAATCAAAACTTTCAGAGAAAAATGAGAAAAACATATTTTTTGTATATTTTTGGTGTGGAAAATGTCTTAAAATTATTCAATTTCAAAAAGATTTTTTTTCACAAATTGTGATATGAAAATACATTTTTCCCGTGGTTCCGAAATCGAAATTCCAAAGTTTTTTTTCGACGTGCCCAATTTCTTAACTAATTATATTTCTGTTTTTTTTATAAACATATTGATAAAAGGTGTAGAAAATCTGAAACTAGTGACAGAGTTCACGTTGATACAGAAAATCATGTTTAGGTAATTAATGTAAAACAAAAAGAAATCATATCAGCTTATTCTAATACCATCAAATGGGATGATATTGAAGTTTTACATGAAGAACACAACTATTATAAACGTTCTTTTTCTGAGATTCTTTTTATTAAAAAAAAAAGGAATTAAAAACATGAAACTTAGTTCAGATTCAGATCTGTCCAACGAATCTCATATCATGATACACTAGCCGTCCAACAAGACGACCTCAGGTAAGACGACCCGCTCAACATAACGACGGGCGAACGCTCAACGAAACGACAGCGGAGGCCATACCTCTACCCCCTCCATTTTCTTCTCTGCAATGCACACGACCTAATGTTTCACTTAACACATAAGTTCGCTCCACACCGCACACGCTCTCTGCGCAGAATAGTGGGGACCCCTCACGCCGTCGTCTTGCCGGACGGTGAAAGTCCCGCGTTCGTCGTCTTGTTGGGCGGCTAGTGTAATTGACTAAAATTTAAGAAATTTAAATCAGATTAAAATCCAAATTAAAAATCCTATTTAACCTCCAATAATCAAATTGATGCAAACTCCTGTTAAACAAATTAGGATCCAACGATCAAATTTTAAACACAGCGAACAAACAAAAAAAGCTCCTGTTGCAATCTGAAAAAATTAATAAAAAATCATTTTTGGATAAAACTAAAAAAAGAGGAAAGAAAAATGAGAAGGCAACCAACCTCCTCCCCTTCCTTCTTTTTTCCTTTATTTCGTTAATTTTTTTATTTTTATTGCTATCAAATTACAACAAAATAACATTCAAAATTAAAATTAAAATAATAAAATTGCATTACCAATGTTTCGGTACTCTGTTGTAAACACCACATAAATATCTGTCCCAATTACATCAGAAATAGAGAAAAAAAACAAAATTCATGAAAAAACGCCGTTAAGGGCATGTGATACTAAGAAAATGATCGATTTTACCAGTTTCAGGCCTTCCGGCTTTTTTTCTAGAATAATAAATATTTTGTCTTAAAAATTTGGGAAATGATAGGGAGCATGCTAACGGACGTCCCTGCATACTTTTTGGTGAGTTAATTCCAAAAAATTTTGATTTTACTAAAAACATGTGTGTATATTTCAAAGTTATGTGTGTTGCAATTCTCTCCCATGATTATTCTAGAGTGCTTACCGACGGCATCAGTACGACATAGAACTACATTATCTGAATGACAGAGAACTGAAAAATGACTCTAACCACCAAATAATGCACATGCATACAATATTGATTTAGCGCAATAAATTTTTTTAGTTATTATCCCTAAAAAAGAGTCCAAGGACGTCCATTATGGTATTTTATAGCATCTCCTAAATCAGTTTTAATAAATTTTCCTTTTTGTGGAAAAAAGTCGGAGAAGCTGTATACGGAACTTAGTTTGAATTTTAAACTTTTTAACATAAGTTCAATTAATTAGTTTTAGAAATTTGACCAAAAAATGGAAGAACACTATGTTGCAATATTGTTTGCAATATGTTTCTCAATTAACTCTTGTGGATGATTCAGAAAAAGGATATTCCTAAAAATATTAAAATTTCTGATATGAAATGAAAAATAAGACAAACCTAGAGCTCTGTCAACTAAGTTTTTGATTACTGCAATAATGTTTTAAAGAGGATGAGCAGAAACGAAATTTAAAATTCTACCTGAATGTGTACTTTTTCTATACCAATTGGTATTTCTATACCATCCCAACCCTTAATTACTTCTATGTCCAAATAACTGATTCTATTATCCTGTCCTTTTTTATGAGTAAATTGAAGTTTGGATGAAAACTGTTAGAGTATCAATGACCATCTGCAACTTTGGCAGAGGAACACATACTAATATATCGTCGACAAACCGAAAATAAAAAGAAAAAACAAAATCTAATTTCCGAAAAGCAAAAATCTCAAAATCTGGCATGAATATTTCTGCTAAAATCTGAGAAATGATTGAACTTTTGGGAGTACCAGACCTCTGCCTATAAAAAGATCCTATTTAGTTTAATACACCAAACTCTCGCTTTCAGTCACCCCGTTCTCAGCCTTCCTAGAACTGCTGGCTCATGCAGTTTCTCAGAGAAATGAGTCAGGCGGCCCTCACTGTTTACGTTTCTGCCCCCCCCCCCCCCGAAATCAGTTCAAGGCCGTTTGAAGGCAACCCCCGACGCTTGACTGAAAGCGAGAGTTTTGTGTACTTTTGAATCAGTCTGAACCCACAGACTGACTTCATAATAAAAACTATCTCTTCGATAAAATCTTTTTGACATAATCAAGTACGAGTTTAGATATTATCCCATCTGTTTAAAATTAGCTGTATAACTACTTCAAGGGGTTTACTCGGAAAAATTGCAATAACATCCATAGAAATAATTACATGGTCATCCGGAACCGTGTTTTAAATAATACGTTTTTGAAATTCCCAGTTATTTTTTATATTATATTTAGAAGTTGTAATAGACTCCTTGAGAACGAAATTAAAATTTTGTTCTAAAAAGGTCGTGGGAGTATTAATAGTTGAAATAACTATTCTTAAGGGAAGCCACCTTTGTGAGTTTTTCTCAAGCCATAATATCTGGCAAGAACTGTGTCTTCAGTATTAATATCAGTCCATCTTATATCCTTTCCCAGAAGTCTTTTCTTTCACCAATTGGCAAGCATCTTAAAAGTGTCTCTTTTTAATTTTCTTAGCAGATTTTCATGTACAATTCAAAATGATCATGATTAGAAAGCGAATTCTCCATATCCCTAACCTAATCCGATTTTTTCATACAAATAGTAATACTGTCTTTATCAGCAATCATGCAAACTAAATCAGGGTTGTTTCTAAGAAATTCTTTCGTTATCATGAAACCTTTAGAAATTTTACGATCAATAGTACTAATATGCAAACAATTTTTATCAACAAAGCTCTTTGACAAGTGTAACACCTTGTTTCGGAAATCCTGCTGATCCAAAATATGAATTTTGTGTATATTTGATTCAATATCTTTCACTATTTCCATCATTTGTTTGAACTTACTTTTTGTCACACGGCTACTGAAACCTTGACCTAATCTGAGACTATCTCTAACTGAATCAGGAATTTGTATATCTGTCAAATTTACAAACCAAGGATCTTGATTTCCTTCTTCAAAAATCCTATGTAAATTCAAATTTTGCTCTTGAACATTAATTTGCTGATGAATCAAAATAGAAAGTTTGTTCTCATATTTTATATCACTGCTTACAAATCTTCGATTTCGGAGAACCTGATGTTTTAAAAGATCAATAATTTCATCTTCTTGTAAACAAACTTCTAATTCACTTCTAATTCTGGACATTTTTTACTTCAAAAAATTAACATGATTTGAAACATCTTTGATAAATATATTTAATAATGAAAATTTAAAATTGTTTAAAGTATGTTCAAATTTTCTATTACAAAGATTACTGTGAAAGGAAAAATCTCCAAATTTGTTTTTAAAAAAATATTTTTTTAGGTATAACATCATTTCTTCTACATTCAATCAAAGACGTTTTTTTTTGAAGAATACTGCCTATTAATTTTTGATTGATATCATACCATAATTTAGCCTTTCTGAACATCTTAGGACCATGTATAACTCTTATCTAATTAAAAAACATAATATTGTAGAAATGACCTCCAACCCAAGTCAGCTAAATCAAAATTTAAGAAATTTAAATTAAATTAAAATCCAAATTAAAAATCCTATTGAACGTCCAGTAATCAAACTGATGCAAGCCCCTGATAAAAAAAAAGAATCGAACGACCAAATTTGGACCACAACGAAAATTAAAAAAAAAAAGTAATTTTCGCACACAAATAAAAAATAGGAAAGAAAAGTGATTTTTATTTAATGATGAATTGTTTTTAATGATCTTATAAATAATTTTGGCAACTGTTTTTCCCGTCATAAGAATATTATTATATACCATGTTGCCGACAATATTGTATTAATTTATTTTTACTCAATCCCTATTCGAATTATAATATCTCAAAGAAAAAATAATGTTATTTATTTATTTAAAAATTCTCCTATGGGTAATTTCTATTGATTTTCATTAAACACTTTTAAATTAGTTTCTGGTAAACCCTTTTTTGTTTTCATTTATTTCACTTCATGATAATCATAACCTCCAAATATAAACATTCGTTTATAAACAATTAAATATATCTAGAGGCTATTCAAAAATAACACCAAAAGTCATGGATGATATCATCATTTTTTGGAAAAAATATTTTCTTTCTTTATTGAACAACTATACGAGCTCTCACAACATAATTTTTCGCTGTAGTTTTTAATTCTGTGAGTCTATTGAGTATCCTAATATTACGTCATGCTCGATCGGTAACATCAAAATCTGTAAGGCTATACCACTTGGCGGACTGCAAAGCATTGTTTAGATAGGACTTTGACTAAAATTAATTAACTTCGGCGAAATTAAGTAAAACAATCGCGATATAGCTTTACTTTTAAGAAAGAAAAGTCATTTATTTCATTATTCATAGCAATTTAGAAAATGTGCAATTAGGCAATTCATCACGAAAAATTATAATTTGCCGTAATTAAGGTTATAACCTCAATTGCCGGCGACTAATGTCATAATACTTTACGATGATAAGTTATTTTAAGTAATTTCATATCAAATTGATATCAAAGAGACTTTAAAGGATTTTAAAAGACAACAAGACAACAAGGTTTAAGGGCATGTGATACTTAGAAAATTGTCGGTTTTACCAGTTTTAGGTTCCGAAGGCTTTTTTTATAGAATAATCAATATTTTGTCTTAAAAATTTGGGAAATGATAGCGAACATGCTAACGGACGTGCCCGCACACTTTATTTGTGTGTTTTTTTTTCAAAAAATTGTTTGATATTGCTAACAACGTGTGTACATTTGGAGGTTATGTATGTTACAATTCTCCTGTGCGTTACTTCCAAACTACACAATATTTTTGGCCGAAAACTTTGGACTTTCAAATAAACATAGTAACTAATCTCCCGGAACTAACACTTTTTTCAGGCAATCAAAAAAGTTGATTTCATAAATAACTTCCAGATTATCGGAAAGGCAGAGATGAAAAACGACGTAACCTCAAAATAATACATCTGCATACAATTTTTACTCAGCACAATAAATTTTTTTGTTATTATCCCTCAAAAAAGAGTCCGGGGACGTCCGTTATGATATTTTACAGCATCTCCGAATTCAGTTTTTAAAAATTTTCATTTTTGTGGAAAAAAAAGCCGGGAAACTGTAAGTATCACATGCCCTTAAGGATTTGCAAGAGATTTTATCACATTTTAAGGCAGTTTAGGTCATTTCAAAGAATGTCAAGCCAGTTACTCAAAAGTTATTTTAAAAAATTTGAATGAATTCGAAGAGGTTTCAAGGGACGTAATTTTTTTAACATTTTAAGAAATTGAATAAAATTCAAAGGATTTTAATTAATTTCACTTAATTTCGAAAATTTAAAATTATTTTAAAAAGTTGAAGGAATTAAAAAAAAATCGGAGGCCTTAAAGGATTAAAAAAAAAACTTGAAGAATTTCTGAAAATTCAAGTAATTTTAACAAATTACTATAGGGACTTGATGGGATTTTAAGGTTTTTTTTTCAAAGCATTTAAAAAGATTTTAAAGCTATTTAAAAAGTTATTTAAAAAGATTTTAATAAATTTTAAGAGACTGCAAGGGATTTAAAAAAATAAAATGATTGAAGGATTTTCAAGAGATTTTAAGGAGTCTAAAAAAAATTTAAGGATTTTAGAACATTTTAATTAATTTTAGTCAATTTTTAAAATTTTAAAACGATTTCAAAGAAGTTGAAGGGAGTTCAGAAAATTTAGAGGACTTTAAGGATTTCTAAGAACTGAAGTGATTTTAAGGAATCACTAGGGACTTGGCGGAATTTTAAAGTTTCTTTTTAAACGATTTAAAAATAATCCAAAAATAGTTCAAAAAGATTTAATTAATTTTAGGAGATTTCAAGGCATTTAAAGAAAGTGATTGATTTAAGGATTTTCAAGAGATTTTAAGAAGCCTAAGAAAATTTAAAGGATTTTGAATTTAAAAGATTTTAATTAATTTTAGTGAATTTTACAATGTTTTAAATTATTTCAAATAAGCTGAAAGGAGTTCAAACAATTTTGTAAGATTTTAAGAAAGTTTTATTGATCTTCAAGAATTTCAAGCGAATTTTTGAAAAGTTATTTAAAAAGATTTTAATGAATTTGAAAAAATTCAAAGATTTTAAGGATTTTTAAGAGATTTAAAAGAATTTACGAAAATTTAAAGGATTTTAAGACATTTGAATTAATTTAATTTAATTTCGAAAAACTTCGTAAGATTTTAAATGATTGCAAAGAAGTTGAAGGGAAAGGAGTTTAAGGAGTCTTTAAAGAATGTTAAGTAATTAATTTAAAAGTTATTTAAAAAGATTTTAAGTTATTTGCAACAATTTAAAGATTCTAAGGATTGTTAAGCGACTTAAAGAAATTTAAAAATATTTTAAACATTCTACGCGATTAAAATGAATTTCAGTAAATTTCGAGATATTTCGAAAGATTTGTCTTATAGGAACTCTAAGAACGAGCACAGTCTTTGATCATTTTTGTTTTCTCAAAGTGCAAAAATAATCTCTTGACATCTTTGAAAAACACACTTAAACGGTACAAACGACCACAATTCAAAAATTTTGATAGCCAACTATCCCAACAATGCAACCTAACCTCAATCACGGCACATTTTTTATTTTTTTATGGTTTGTCCAAATCGCACACTCCCCAATTGCTAACAATAATTAAATAAAAGGCTTTTCTATCTGAGAAGCAAAGCCATATCACGATTTTTCATTCCATTCTTTTAGAAGAATCCGGTGAATTCAAAACATTTGATTGAATATTACATAATTCAGGGACGGTCACTGATTATTTGCAATAATTGTTTAGATCTTTTCGATTTGAATTTTTCTTCTATCCGCCATTTTAAGGAACGAAAATAATCCTGGTACACTCTGTACAGGGATTCTGTAAGAGATGTATCCATCAAGCTTTTGAGGGTAAACGCGAGGGATGCGCTTTTAGGTGGGTCATTTCGCTTGGAGGTCGGTTACGCAGGTCCTAAATCCGATAAGGATTCGAAAGCAGAAGACTTCACTGGAGGAGGGAGATTTTGGCACCTCAAGTCTAAGGTTTCGATTTCGTAGCCTTGATGCAATTGCGCTCCCCTCCAAATTAGGTGTCGTGAAATCGTTTCAAGTTCTGGAACTGTCGTCTAGGTTTGGGATTTCTCTTAACGACCGCGAGGGGTTGCGTATCCTTCCATGCCAGACCAGACTCGGGTGGAGTTCGCTTCGGATACAATATCGTTCAGCAACTCTTTCAGCAACAGATGTTGAGACAGAGCCTTGAACCAGCGATTTAATTTCACTTTCTTATATTCGATGGTCAAATCAGAGTTTTTGATGTTCATTCGCCACATAAGAAGTCTGGTGCCCGAGTCCTCAACATAGAGCATCCAGTGAACCGGATGATGATCACATACAAATATTAGATCTGAAATATTATTCTCGGCCTTTTTCGTATCGATTGGTCTATATTGCATTCGAAAATAAAGACGAACTCAAACCTTTTGTTTCAAATTTCCTTCTCGAAACCACTAGAACCACTTTTTACATGTGCTGTATGATACGTCGATTTTACTAAGAGCGAGACCAATTATTTTTTTTACTTCAACGGCGTTTTTTAAAAATTAAAATGCAAAAAGAAGGCAGAGTTTTAAATTTTCCTTTTCGAACAACATCGCACCTTCACTGATATTTATGGTTGTGCACGTAATAGGATACAGTTTTATAGCTCGATTTAAGGCTGAAAGATGACGCTAAAGAATGCACGTATCGCGGGAGAAATATTAAATTTCACAGCAAACGTTTTCTATAGTAAATATGGAAATCTATCAAAGTGACATGTGGTTACAGCAGACTACCAGTAACCTGATGAAGTTATTCCAGAAAATTCGTCCGGCTACAGGAGAGGCCAGTAGCCGGATGAATTATCAGAAGAATTTATCTGACTACTAGTGCATTATAAATTACCAAGACTTTTTGTTATTATTATGGAGATAATTTCTATATTATATTTATAAATGGGTACGTACTAGAGTGGTGTTGTATTGAGCGGCTTTAAATTTTAATAAATGTAAATATTGTGCTGAAATTTAAGAAAATGGATCAAAATATATAAGAACCGATCTCCATGGCCCATTCGGGTTTTTCTTTTGTTTCAATATTCCAATTTTATTAATTTTTAACTTGGAATGTAACTGAGAACAGGCTTTGGTGTCTAGAGTAATTGCATTCTTTAGTGAAAATAAAAACTCACAAGGGCCAGACAGATAAGCCCTTATATATTTTAAATCATTTACCAAACTTTCAATACAATATTCACATTTTGGAAATTATAAAGCCGTCGAACGTGATATAATGTAATTAGTCACATTATAAACTGGTACAGGACCTTAATATGAAGTGGTCAAATAATGAAAAAACAGTATAAGAAATTAAGTAACGAAATATTATTGTTGGAAAAAAATAAAGTATCAACCCTAAAAAATTTACAATAATGATTTAAATAAATCCGTTCACTTTTTCTGAAGCACAAAGTAATAATGTAAATCACACGGTCCTCGGTTTAAATAGAATGCTTTAAAAAATCACATGAATAACAGAAGTCGCAGTAAAAGCAATCCAATAATTTATCCGGATACTGGCCAAAGCCAGTGATGACTGTAAATTGTATCACTGGACGAAATACTTGGAGGTTTTTATCCGTCTAGCCAGACGTACAGACTGAATTTATCATCCTTCTAGTAATTGGAAATGAGAGTTGGGCTAATGGAATCTTCGAAATGTTGAACAATTAGAAGTGATAATGTGCAGCATTAATGTATGATGTACGAAACTAGAAAAGGCTTTCTAAAGTTATAAAACTGTCCTATTTCTGCGTATTTAGGAATCAGCTTTGCTGAATATATAACAGGAATCAATAGGAATACTTGAATTTAAAATTCCTTAGAGATGAAAATAAATTATTATTACGCGAATATATGTTTTTTTTTCAAATCCTATTCTAAAAGACATCGGGAGCATTAAGAACGACTTGACTAGCGGGACATTCTGAAATGTTCGGAAAGAAGTCGGAGAGTGAGATATTTGAAAATATTTGGTAATTATTTTTTTATGAATGTAACATTAAGCACTTAGCATTTTGTTTAATTCGTTTGACACTCTTGTTAGACAAGCTCACGAAAAACAATTGCACGTAATCAAATAAGGTATAAATAAGTGGAAAAAAAATTTGTCAATAACCCATTTTATGAATGAGAAAGAAGTGTAACAAAAGCTCTGTAACATGCAAATCATTAGCTTTAGGGGATAAGTGTTTGTCACAAAAATGTGTATTTCACTTATTACTTCAAAATGAGTGTTACATTTTTCTCATTCGTGAAATTTAAACATGGGCCTTAAATGAGAAAAGCTCGGTTTTCGTAAAAATGGAAAAAAGAAGTCGTTTTTATTAACTTTTTCTAAATTAAAATTTGATTGCCTCTTCAAGAATGTTCAAGGAAAAATTTCAACTAAATAAATTTTTATTTTTACGCCAACAACTCCCTTGTATTGTGTTCGGGAATGGCCCACAAAATGCAAAATATCAGTTTTATGTAAAATATGTTTATAATTTCAAAAATGATATTTCTAACTTAACATATCTGGAAATAGAAAGGAGTAGCAAGAGATGTGTTTTTTTAATAATTGCTAACTGTCTCTCAAAAACAATATTGCTCTTAACATTCATTATTTGCTACATTAATTTCAGAACATAATAACTTTTCAATATTTATAGAATAAGAGAAATGTTTAAATAAATTAACATCGTTTAATTAATTGCAAAATATCATAAACAAAAAATATTACTTTTTTATTCGTTAATTGTGTCACTAACTCTAGAAAAAATCCCTTTCTCGATTTGAAGGGAAAAAATTATTTAAACAAATAACAATTATGTAAATAACTGCCAATAAATAACTGTATCATGTAACCCGAAAAATAATAATTTTTTTACGATTTACAGGCGAAAAAACAAATTGTTAAAAAAATAGTAATTGTTTACAAAAAAAGTAATTAGTTTCTACTGGAAGCTTCTAATGTGTCCCCTAAGAGTTTACATTTTTCTTGTACTTTCTTCCCTATTCCTTTAAACACTTCCCATACACTTACTTGGTGGTGGGAGGGGGACCTCAAATTTAAGGTAAGTTCCGAACCACCATGAGCAACAGCTTTAAGTACTTAGAAATCCTTTTTCTCTAGAGCAGCGATTCCCAAACTAGTGCCGACGGTCGGCGGTCCTACCGCGGTCGGAGGAACCCTCCCCGGGCCGGGCAGACCCCTATGGGGGAAGCCAGCCCGGGCCCAGCTCCTCGGCAGCTCCCCCGCTATGAGAACCCTTTCATTGTCATGCGATATAAGGCTGTTTCAATAATTAAAATCCTAAAGAGATGGCTCAATTCAATTCTAATTATCTGAATCAATTGCCTGATGTAATTTTAAGAAAATAAAAAAAAAGTTGATGAAAATCGGTTAAAATTTCGAGTAATCAAGCACATCTTTAAGTACATGCAAAATTACAAGAACTATTAACTGGCATTGAAGATAATAAACGTTTTTTATCAATTTTCTTTTCATTTGTTTAAAATCAGATTAGGAAATTGATTCAACTAATTAAAATTTAATTTATTAACATTTTAACACATATTAATTTTTCTCAACCGGCTCTAATTCTCTCGCGTAAAGCATGAAACCTCCCACATGAACGACAGTCAAGTATCCCCCTTGGGTTCTAGTAGAGGGAAAAAAATGGTAGGGTGGCGGCCCTGCCCCTCCATGAAAACTGCAAAAAAAGTTTGGGAATCGCTGCTCTAGAGGTGCCGGTCCTACGACTCTCCGGAGATGAACAACTCCCTTGCTAAGCTAGTGTTCACCGCATGGGCCGCCGCGCCTCTTTCAGAGTGCGAGACGGTAGTAGTAGCCGCAAGCCACCAGAGTGGGTACAAAACCTACGCTTTAGCCATCACCATCATCGTCCCACTAAAAAAAAAATTAATTGGTTAAAAAGTACTTGGAAATTTGTGACTTATTGAAAAAATGATTAATTTTGAGGAAATTAAAAAAATACCATCTTTTACAAGAATTTTACATAAAACTGATATTTTGCATTTTTTGGGACATTTTAATATCAGAATAAAGAGGGATTGGGGGGTGAAAATTAAAAATTTATTAGATGAAAATTGCTCTTTTAATATTCCTTTCCTTAAAAGGCGAACAAATTTTAATTTGCAAAAAGATAATAAAAAGCACTTCTTTTCTCCTCTACCGATCTCTCGAGGAGCTTAGTCGTAAGAGCACCTGACTGGCAATCGGAAGACCTGGGTTCGAATTTGAGCAGAGAGAAAGGAGATCTTTTTTGGAAAAATATTTTTATTCTGTTTTACATTTTTATGAAAACTGAGCTTTCCCATTTAAAACCCCATATTAATTTCAAAAGCTCAGGAACACAGGGTAATGTTTACCAATTTCAAAAAGGACCAGGCGGTTGATAAAAAAAACAGTTTATTATGTTATAAGCTCACCTCTAATACAGAGCTTTGAAGACTACGAGTTTTGTTAAATAGTCCTGGTAAAATTGAATAAATTTGTATAAGCCATCCGAATGAGTTTGAAAATCTATCAAGTCTACCTGACAGCGTGAGTTAAATTCAGAAAATAATATAGGATTCACGACCAACCTTTTCCTAACACCTTTCAGTTTCTTCTGACAAGGTTCACATACACTAATGAAAATTTGCACATCCCGAAGAGTAACGTTTATGTATTAGTACACAATTCTTTTAGCATTCTGTCCTTCACTAAATGCTGGTACCATTCATCATGAAACTGGCTGATTATGAACATGGGTCAAGAGTGCAGAGAACTTTGCACCTTAAGTTTGCATTAGTGGAGGTAGTGGTAATGGTTCATAAAGTAGAACGTGCACGTCTCGAAAAAGTGGGTGGAGACCGTTTAGAAAAGTCCTGTTTGACGGTCGACAAATTTGTATGGCAGCTTCAAGTTTAAATATGTACCATTTGAAATTAATTTAGAATAAATTGTAAATTTAAATTTACCTTAATTGTGATTGGAATAGTATATATTGGGGCGGAGTGAAAATGATCAAATTAGTCGAATCGTTTGAACTAAGCGAATAATATTTGTGGGTTGTCAAGCGAAAAAAGTAAAAAAAATCAATTGTGAAATCGGTTAATATCTTCTGTTCCCTTTTTGGATTCGAAAATTCCCAAAAAATTCCCTATTGCTTCCAAAATTATGCAAAATTTTTCGATGTACAGTTTTTGCTGGTGAACAATAATGAAAAATTATAAATTGAAAAGAAAATTGTTGCTCTATTTAGAATTTTCCGAAAATGGCCAAAAAACATGTTTTTTTTTTAATGAATCCTATGCACACATTTTTGTAAAAGTAGAATATGTCGGACCTGAAATTTCTTCAGCTTCAAGTAAAGACACATACCGTAATTTTGTTTTTTCGAAAAAAATGTGTAGTGACGTTTTTAGCGTTCAAAAAAGGTTAATTTTACGTTTTTTGAGCGATTTTGACAACTTGCTTAGACCAAGCTTGCAGAAGCGAAAAATAATAGTGCTATGACGGAAAAACGATATTTTTGTAGGGATAAGCTGATCAAATCATTTTATATACATACTGCCTCTTATAGGGGGG
>NC_046665.1:19384241-19425144 GCF_010883055.1 Belonocnema kinseyi | reverse complement strand
GGAAAGAATTTTTTTAATTTATTGGGGGGAGGGGGGCAAGCTGATTTTGTATGCCCATATATGCCTAAAAAAATATGCCTCCCAATAAATCTAAAAAATTCTTTCCTGAACTCTTTACTAGCTATTCGCTGAAAAAATGGTGGTACCACTGACAAATTTCCCACCATACATTAATAACTCCCACCCCGCCATATGGGAGAGTATGTAAATAAAATCATTCCATCCGCTTATCCCTACGAAAATATTGTGTTGCCGTAATAGCAACATCATTTTTACGCCTGAAAGCTTGGTCTAAGCAAGTTGTCAAACTCGCTGAAAAAAACCGTAAAATCGACCATTTTTGAACGCTGGAAACATCACTACAAGATTCTTTTTTCGAAAAATTCTAAATTGAGCAACTTTTTTTTCTAATTTATAATTTTTATTATTATTAACCAGCAAAAGCAGTACATCAAAAAAAAAATCCATAATTTTCGAAGCAATAGGGATATTTTTTGAAATTTTCAAAAACTTGAATTTTCAAAGCAAAGAAGGGAACAGAAGATATTAACCGATTTCAACATTTATTTTATTTTTGTACTTTTTTCGGATGCCAACCCACAAATATTTTTCGCTCAGCTCAAGTGATTGGAATAATTTATTTTCATTCCGCCCTTGTATATATTCATTACCTGAGTTAGGTCTGACATAACTTACAATGCCTGGGCCTGTAAATTTCTTTCAGGATCTTTAATATTGGGTAAATTGAGTCGAAATTCAACATTTCTCTTGACAATTAGCTATATAATACGAATAAAACCCTAACCTTTCAAACAACTGATTATTGTTTATAACTATCTTCCTTATTAATGCTAGATATTTGTGGGTTTTTTGTTGAAATTTTTCTACACTTTTCACATTTGCAAATAATTATTACTTAACTCCAAGTATAAAATGGACAAAAAGTTTTAAATTTCAGAAAGAAGCACAACGATATAGCATTACTCCAGGAAAAGTTAGTTATCAACAATGATAATTTGTTTAAACAATTAGGTTTATTCAATTTCATCCATTATTACCTCACGCTAATTGAAACGTCGACAAAATATAGAATATTTCAGAAAAAACCCGCAACTTTCTAGCATTGTTCAAAGACAATGGAGAGACCTATACATATCTGGGCGGGCCTCAAAGCCGCGTCCAGGACATAACATAAGTAAAGGGGTCTTTCCGAAACAGATACAAGCATTTTCTTTGACAGAGTTGGTCATCAAATATTTCGATGTTGAACGAGGTATCTGCGACTAACAAGCTTGCTGTCCCGGTTCTACTCTAATCGTTTGGGATTGTTCAATAGACGAAGAACCAGCTTACAGTCCTTGATATCGTCACGCGTAAAATCATGCATATGCAAAGGGCTTGCTTATCAATTCGTCCGTTCCACTATTATACATCTCATGCCGTTAAGGCCGACGCGAACTTCTGAATCTCCAATGTCTTCATAACCGAATTATTTTAAGTACAGCTTACATCTTTGTAAATGGCAGAGATCTTCTCATAAAAATGGTCAGGTAATACGAGATGATTGGCATAGAAGCGTTCATTTTAAAAGATGTCAAACAGGCGGCCGAGACCCTGGGTCTGAATTTTCATATCAGAAGTGAGGAAAGTGCATTATTTTATCTAGAAGCTTCACTTCTAAGAGCCGAAGTAAATGAAGCAGAGGTTTGAAAATTCCGCCAACAGTTAGTCGACAAGAAAATGCATGGAAACATTCACAGAAATGTAGAAAATCAGTTTTTTATTTTCGCAAGACAGGATGGTGTCATTTCTACCGTAACCGCATTTTATTTCAAGAAGTTCTTAGAACATATCATGCACACGCTGAGTACCTAGAACACACAATATCCTAGTCGGCCACACCGAACGCTCCAAAGGAGATAGAGTCAATTGTCCAAAACGAGAAGTGCCATATTTCTTGGACTTGAGATTTTCGGACAGCAGTTTGCATGTCCTTGTGATCGGTGCTCTCAGAGGTACAAAAACTATCACTGGTTCATCACCTTGAAGCCATACCGGCGTACTGAAAATATGCCAAGGCATTTGGAAGATGGATGCAGGAGTCTCTTCTTTAGGTCGTTTCATGTTCTCAACACACGAGGGCTTCGCCAGCCCATCGTTTGATTTCGTTATGCCCTGTGGCGACTCTTCTCACAGTCGTGAAATGTGGAAATAGGGGTGATCAGTTATGGGAGTACGCATATATCTCTGACATGCGCAGTAGTGATTCCTGTATATTTTTAAGATAACACATGGAGTTACATAATCTAAAAATACACAGGAATTATTACGGCGAATGCCAGATTATCCGCGTTCTTCCCTCGTTATGTGTGATTTACCGAGGTTCTATTTGGAGTCGGTGTCGTTCTCATAAATGTCAATTGCTCCTAGTGGGATAGTGCGGTGGATGCTTAACAATTTTTTTAAATTCTAGTATATAATAAATTACATTCTGTTAAAAATAACTTTTATTTAAAACAAATTTCGAACTAAAAGTTTCTATCAAAATTCACCGAATATAATTTTAGAGAATACGACGCGCTCTAGGGTTGCCTGTATCGAGCCGTTTTGACACGGGTCGATGAGTGTCCCGGCAAAGTACACATACAGCTAACATTGAGCTTCAATGCTAACATTGTTCTTTATTTTTGATTATTAAGCAAAATATAAACTTTTTATCGAACAACTGGTTCTGTGTCACCAAAGAGAATAATATTTAGCGGGCGTATGCAAAAAACCAGACAAAAATATTCAAAATTGAGGCCAGAATCTTGCATTCCGTTTTATAACTCAAATCCCCTTAAGTGAGTAGCGTCAAGTAAATTTTCATAAATAGAAGTGATTTTTGAGAAATTTTTCCAGAAAGTGTCTTGATGAAACTTTGGAAAACTGTTAATATATATTTTCCAATACTTCAAGAATAAAAAAAGAAATTTACCAGTTAATTAGGGCGGTTTAAACGTAAGGCACGTGGTTTGTTGCACACAACCTCAAAGTTTGACGATGTTGTTCGGCGTGCAATTTAGAGCTTTAGTCCTAGAAAAAAAGTAAGAAATTTTAGATTCTGAATAAAATTTAACTCCGGATTAACCTTGATTTTCATGCAAAAATGTATAATTAAGAATAAAGATAATATCACCAGTTCTAAGACAAAAGCAACATTTCACGTCGAGCAGCACCGTTAATCGTCGAAGCTATATGCAACATGCCACGTGACTTTTAAATCCTCCTAATTAACATGTCAATACCTATTTTGTATTCTCAAACTATGTAAAAATATATACAGAGTTTCACGAAGTTTTAGCAAGACACTTTTTTAAAAAAATTCTCGAAAATCGCTTCTATTTATGACAATTTACTTGAGACTTCTCCCTTGAATTTACCTTGTCGGTTTCAAAAATCGATTTTTCTTGTTGCATTTTTCTAATTTAACGGGTTTTAGAAATGAGCTTCTAAAAGGGTTTGGCAGAATTCTTTTTAGTTCGAGAGTTATGGCTCGTCAAACATAATGACGCGTTTTTCCAGCTCGACCGATATTTTTCTTGAATTTCAGGTAAATTTAATCGTGAATTTCTTCTTCAACAGGAAGGCGTCTATGGTCTAGGCATTGCAGTGTAACACATATGTCCCATGATCACATGTTATAATGTTCTAAAACTTTAAACGCGTTTTCCCAAAAGTTGCATTTTTCAAACTGGTGTGCGCGATTACGAGAGAACAAGTCAACGTATCGCAATACATTTTTTAATTCACAAAAAACGCTTGGCGACGTCCCGATCGTTCATTTTTGACCAATTTTGTTTTGCTGATTTTTGATACCTTCAAATAACAAAGAAAAAGTGTTTAAAAAATAACATTTTAGGATGAATGTCCGCGATTTTACGAGAAAAAACAATTTCGGAAAAGTGACCGATCGGGACCTCGCTCACGTAACAATAATTAACCCAATGAGGTTACCGATATTTTTGGTACTTTCTCAGGTTATCGTGGCTCGTTTAAAACCCAATCCGAACTTGACATGCTCACTGTAAAGGCCAGGTCGTCACCGTGAAAATGCGGTTCATCAGTGTCCTATAACCCTAAAGTTTTTTAAGGGCGGGGCTAGGTATTTCCGGGGCACACGGATTCTGAGTAATGAGATAACGGAAAAATGCCTTGGGCCTGAAGCGACCCAATGTCCTATCAATGGCTTGGAGGTCAACATTTACATGCAAGAAAATCATGTGTGAAATTCAATAAAGCAACATTAGAATAGAAAAAGCCTTGGGTTGAAACCTTCTTTAGTTTTCCACGATAAATTCCTGAAAACTGGCTCGAAAACTAGCCTAGAAGGTGTAATTCCCCCTTTAATTCGTTAAATAAAATCTTTTAGCTCATTCTTTTATCAAGATTTTATAGTATTTTCCTGGTATTGATCTTTTATAGTATTGTTTTCATGTTTTAGACTATCTTAGTGTACGACTCACTCTTGCCTAATAAGTTCCTTAAAAGCACTGACGGCTTCTGCATACTGCTGCATTTTAAGCAATAACTTCGCTTTCCTTGGCTCCAGATTGGAGACACGCGAAGCTAAGGGTCCTCCTAAAACTTTCAAAACTTCTTCGTCCTTCCCTTGAAGTTCCAGGATCATTAAATATAATTGTACTTCTTGTTCTGCTTCAATTTTTCCTTCGTTAACCAACTTTAATACCTGTTTTCAAAAAGAAAAGCTTTATTTCTCCTATATTTTGCATAAAGATTTAAGAATATGACATATATGTAGAAAATTAAATAAAGGGCACTAAGTAAGAAAAGTGTGCCTAGGAGAATGGTAACCACAGTTGTTCGGTGCTCACAGAGCCTTTTTTTAAGAATTATCAGCGTTTAAAAATCACGGTCCCTCGGTTGCCGAAGGTCTACTGAGTCATGCGCGGCTGATTTTAGACAGCGCCGTCTGTACAACGATAAAGAACTTGCGTAAAATTATTGGAAAATAAATATCATCAATAGCGTTTATAAAATACACTTGTTGTCGGAAAACGGTGTGTTTCTAATGTTTTTACGCCGATTATCATCCACTAACATGTTAATAACAATAAATTAAGATTATACAAATAAATGAATTCAAAAATGTATGTATGATATATATTTCCCAATAATTTTACTATTTTCGAGAAAAAAATTTTAATGCCGGGAGACCATTAGAAATTATTATCTGGCATACTTGGAATGCGAAATAAAAATTTAATTAAAAAAAATGTCGATAAAAAGATTTGAACCAGCAGCAGTATGGTCGCCAGACAGGCCCTTTACCGCTGCACCGGAGGGGCTGGCCGAAAGCCGTCACGTGTGACTCGGTAGACCTTCGGAAACCGCAGCCGCCGTGATTTTTGAACGCTCATAATTATTAAGCAAGGACCCACTTACAAGGAAGCAGGGACACATGCCTAATTATTTTTGACGTACTATCGATTGACGATAGTCTCATCCAAAAATCAATGTCGCACATGAGGCCTTCCCCTTGTTAGACATTTTTAAAAAATTCAATATTATTTTCACGTGCCATTAGGTCAACTTAACGTTAAGCCGGATAAAAAAGCAGGGCATTGCTTTTTTTTAATAGGGCCTTAAATGAGCCCTTAATGAGATTTGATTATGATAAAGATAAATTTACCATTTGTGCATAATTTGTATTAAGGGTGGTTTTTGAGTGTTAGGGTTTACTTTTGAAAAATATGTTTTTGTGGTTTTGGAGAGCCTTAAATGAGCCCTTTATTATGTGCTAGGTCAAAACTCGATTCAATATTATATAGTTATATATTATATAGCAATATATATGGGACATTTCACGTCAAGCGGATCACTGGCACCCTCAAAATTTGGTTTGACCAATCAAAACGAATAAATCCGCAAATTGATCTACTTGATATGTACTTTCAAAAGCAATATGGTATTTTGAACAAAATATGGCATTTTAAAAGACAAACTGAAATTTTGCAGAACGTATTAAAAGCATGTTATTCGCAGTACATTCCTCAAAAACGATATAAAAAATGTTTAAGTTTTTCGAATATTCCTCTAAAATACATATATCATCATTTTTGGAATCCCTGACGCATCTGACATCAGAAATGTAAAATTCAAAATGGCGGCCATGTACACTTGATTTTATGAAAAATGCTTTAATTGAATTGACAAAACATAAACTTTTATTTTCTTTATAAAAGGAAATCGGTAAAGGCTGAGTGCTACTGTAAGCCTGTGAACAACGCTAAGGCAACCTAACAGTCCAAAAAACTGGGCAGCCCCATATGCCCCGAACTCTCACCCTGTAACTACCCTTTGCTTGGAACACTGAAAGAGGCATGGATGGTAGTGAAATGTATGCAGAAAAATGATAAATTTGTAGGTTGTACAAATTTTCATTCAATAAAAATTTATAAAGAAATTACGGTTTATATTTGATCGACCCACGCATTATAAACATACCCTCTCAGACCCGCCCGGCTGCGATTGTCAAGCAACCGAGAGCCGTCAAAAGCTATCATGCTCCCACCAAGTCGACCTCCATCCTACCAAAAGCGGTAAGAGTGTGGTTTGACGAGTTGACAGGTTTTCGTTATTTGCTTTTTCCGTGGCTATCCGTGCATTAATAGTACATTCTACACCAAGCCTGGTACATGTATCTTTATTTCCTAGCGTGATGTATACAGGGCGAGACGTAGGCGAGCGCGAACCAGAAACAAGTCCTGTAAACATGCGAGGCGTATAAAGACGTCTACTTGTGATGCACAGGATAATTTATGCAACAAATAGATGTCTGTTATGGAATTTTGGGGGAATTTAAATTTTTGCGCCCAGGGTACAGACCTGGTGGGAGTTTGGTGGGCCCTTTCGACCAAAGAGTTTAACCTCTGCTTTGACCGCTTTTACAAATAAACGTTTCTCATAGATGTGAAATTTAATTTTCACTATAATTTTTACGTCCTTAACGTTTCCACGTTTATGACTTATTAGTCTGGAGTTCTTTTTATCATATCATAGAAACACGGTTTATACTTTATAAGCCTGTTTTTAGGATAATAACGTTGCTTTATTTCCCTGTGGAAATAAAGTATACCACCACCAAATTAGGTGGCGTAAAACGCCCATAAAACGAATGTGTTGAATAAAAATAATAATTTAAAAGTTGCTCCTGTATCATCTGATGGTAATGAAAAAAATATACGTTATGAAATACAATATGTTAAAGACTTCCGTTTCGAGCAAAATGCCGTTTTTTAATTTTCTTTCCGACTCCATAACTCCCGAAAAATGAAATTTTAAGGATGACATTTTCCGGATAATTTATTAACAAAGACACAAATATATGGTGCCAAAGTAGACTTGATACTTGCGGGGAAGTCATTTTTACATGTATTCTCTACTAGGTCATTTAGGACAGGGATGCTCAAAAGTAACGGTAAGAAGGCTTGCATTCAAAGGAATCAAAAATTGTAATTCCAACGAATGCCGTTTCTGTGTTTTTTTAAATCCCGTTCAAAGCCGGTCGGGGCTGCCAAACGTAACCTGACATAAATTAAAATTACCATTTTCGTTTAACGGATCCGTTTTTAACGGATATTATTATTTGAAAAATAGTAAATGAGAACAGTGAACAGGACATTTTCGAATACTTTTCAATGCAAGCCTTCTTACCGGGGTGCTCGAAGACTCGAGGGTCCAGGTACCCGGTTCATGATGGATAATACCCGGGTTCGTTTTACATTACCGTAAAATCAATCATGTATGAACAACTGATTTAACCTAAAACTCGTGAAAAGAAAGGCCAACTAAATAATACTGTATAGGCCTGTCTATAACCGGCCTTAAAATGTCATATTCTGGTCTTCAGAAGACTCTATGAACCTGACAGCAAAATTAATTAAAGTATACAGCCTCTTTTCTATACTTTCTAACCTCGTAAAAATCAAATTAAAAGATTGAAACGACCCAGAAGCGCCTTCGGCGTACGGTTTAGCGAGTACGCAACGCGACTTTGGACGAGGGAAATCGATCAAAAATACAGTTTGCTCGTTAAATTGTAGGGGGTAAAAGATTTTTAAAATTTGGGTAATAATTTTTTTTAACGGGGAGTGTTATCCAGTGTTTGAAGGGAATACAAGCTGAAAAATCGACAAAAATAGGTGAAATGGAAATTGAGGTTATGGCAGATTAGCATAGCGTCGACAACATGGCCGCCATGAAGGGGAGTGGGCGTGGAGCGTTAAAAAATTCAAATTCAGATCAACAGGATTTGAATAAGAAGAAAAGCAGAGACAGAAAAAAAAAAGAAAGATGGACTAAGCAATAGTTAAAAGTGGGGAAAACTTAAAATTGTTTTTGGCCCTGAAAGTGTGCGGATCAGTAATTAACAGGGGTCTAAAGTCACAATTGGTTAAGAAAAGCAAGAAAGTGGTGCGCTCACTAGTGGGGAGGAGAAGTGATAGTTTATTAGAAGATAGTGCATTAGTGTCATCAAATAAAGTCATTCCAACAGAAGAAAGGGACAGGAAAAATACTTGTACAGGGGATCCGGTACAAGTTCAAGCAGAACATGAAAAGGAGCAAGCGCATTTCGAGATGAAATGGGCCATTTACAGGAAAACAGGCAGGGAGGAAAAACACACGAGTATAGAATCACGAGATATAGTTAAAAACTCTAAACAAAAATTAAAAATCTGATTTGTAACGAATTCAACGGAGAGAGAAACGAAGTGTCGACACGAGAATATAATACTGCAAGATAGGATAATAGAATTGGAAACCCGACTTGAAACACTTGAAAAAAAAAGCAACGAAATAAATGCACTAAATACTCAAAACAATGATAGGGAAAACAGGAATAACAGGGACGTAGAAGAGTTGGTCAACTACACAGCCCAAGGGGCTGAATAAAGGGGAAATAGAATACGAAAACACAGAGAAAAAAATAACAAAAATTAGGTTCTGATAAAAGGACTCGAAGAAAGAAGTGAAAAAAAAAAACAAAAACAAGGATACAGGGTACGCTACGGGGACAGATTGGAGTGGTAATTATAATCAAGGAGATCAAAGTAATAGGAGAGGGTATACTGATTAAGCTATCATTATAAGAAGATAAAAGAATCTTCTAAAGTATGACTAAAGAGTAAAAGAGGGACTAAAAAGTATGACTAAAAATTTTATCACCATCAAACTCAACCGGTATATTTTGGCCAGTTAACGGAGTTAATTAACGAGTCAGGTTGGTTAGCAGTAGAGAAACTCAAAATCGAAGTTTGTACTTGGGCACTTTGAACATGTTAGAGGCCATGTAGATAATTTTTGTCATAATTTTTATTATATGTAAGCTTTTATTTTTACGAATAGGTTAATAAGCGAAACTGTAAGGCCAAAATATCTTTGATGAGTCACCCACAAACTGTAGATTATGTTCCTCTAACCTTTTTTTATTACCTACTATTTCTTTCACATTCTCGGAAGAGATAATTCGTTTTTAAAAACAATGTATGTAAAATATTTAAGTTAACGAAATAAGAAATCAGCAGCATAAATCCATGTTACAATGTCGGAAATAAATATTTCTCAGCGTTTTAAAATGATCGTTTCTGTCTTTATAATTTATATTCTTCTTTTTGGAACTGAAATTGTGATGGAAATTTTTTATCTTTATTAACTTCAGGCAACATTGTTTCACTTCTTAACAAAAAAGAATTCTGCTGGATGTCCCTTGACTTGGTTAATGTCGCTGTCAGCTTGTATCGTATGCGCGAAAAAAACTTAAATGCCATCTTGTATCGTCCATCAGAATCGCCGTATGCATAGAAAATCGTATTAATACGAACTGAGTATACAGTTAACTAATCAGGGATTAAAATTTTATCAGAGTACCCGATGGGACGAAACGCCATTTAACGACGATTTAATAATTGACTTAACCCGTAGACACATTGCAACAAAAAACAATTCGCACCAATGTGCCTGTAAAGGGTGCGTGAAAGGAGTGTGCCTTCCACGAGTTAAGAATAATCATCATTAGTTAATCGCCTATTTAATCGGTGTTGGTGAAATCGGTCCTAAGAGGAACAGCTATTGGAATTAAAGATGATTTGACATGAAGAAAAACCCCGCTATTGGAATGGATAGGAAGTGAGGTAGAAAAAGCATGATTGGCGTATCGGCAAATAGTGGCTACATGAAATAGACCATATGGGACAATAAATATATTGGAAATGAGGAGGAGCAAAAAATAGATATCCGTCGATTTCATGGAGTCAGTGAGCATTCAAATAGTTCCATGGAACACAGCAGGCTCCCGCAATATTTGGAAGACGTGGAATTTTTGGAGCAACTACTACTTAATAATTTTTCAAGAGACATGGTTAGAAGGACGTTCTTTGGAAGAGTTAAAAATTAAATTGGATTCAAACTATGTATGGTATGTAAAACCAGCGGAGAGGGGTTTAATAGTACAGAGTAAATCATTAGTAGCGAATGATAAAAAGATAAAAATTATGTCATTGTAAAACAATGCTTAAATTGAAAATGTACAAAAAGTCTTAGAAACTAAGTTAGAAGAAGGGTGGATCAAGGGGGAGCATCTCATTGCAGCAAGTGACTGTAATGCCAGAATAAGGGAAAATAAGGGACTGGGAAATAGAGATGGGGATAACAGAATAAATGAAAAAGTGTTGCAAGCAAAAATATGGTTTTAAGATAAAAACTCAGAAGATAAATTAATCAATACGCAAGGAAGGATATTATTAGAATTGTGTTATAATCATTTGTTATAATCCTAAATGGTAGAATCAGGGGGATAGAAGTGGCAAATGTAAGCATATATGTGGGAATAAAGAATCGATTCTCGATTACATAGTTTAATTGGCAATTGAGAAGCAATGACCTGTCAAAGAAATCTGTGTATAAACGCGGAAAAGAGTCAGATCAACTTCCAGTAACATTCACTTTGGAGGTAGTAAGGCCAAATGCCAAAATAACACAAAAGAAACAGGATGGGAGGAAAGTGTCAGTAAGATTTATATGGGGCGAAAGCAAGAAAAATGAATACGCTAAAGAAAGGGGAAACTGTGGGAAAAAAATAAGACAAGAAGAAACGACATGAAAACAAGTGTAGGGAAAAGCGGTTTGACATACAGTGCGCTACTGAGAGGAAAGAAGTTTAGATCAGCTTACAAAATATATTTAAAAAGTAAAGAGAAGGATAAGAAGGTAAAATTGATTTAAGAAAAAAGGAAATTAAAGCAAGTGTATGAAAGGGAAAAGAAAGAGGAAGTGGAAAGAAGTAGAGGACAGAAGTAGCATGGCAGATTTTTGGAAAGCAATAAGGATCTTTCGAATAAAAAATAATAGGAAGAAATGTAAGGGGATAGGGAAAACAAGTTGGAAATAGCATTTTGAGAATCTTTGGAAACAAAGAAGGATTTATAATTTAACCTTAATGAGAGGACGAATGAAAATGTAGGAAACAAAAACTAAAATATAATAGGCGTTGAAGCGAGAACCAAAGAGGTAAAGAGGAACCAAGGAGGAAAGGGATTTTTGAAACGACGCAAATGGCAAAGGGATGGGAAAATGCAAACCTAGCCTTAATATTTTAAGGATGGGAGGGATGTAATGCGGAAAACTACAAGGGGTATCGCTATTAGATACAGGTTATACCATTTTTGCCTCAATAATGTAAAAACGTATACGAGAGTAACTAAAAAAAGGCCTCTATAAAGAAAGCAAAGCAGCAAAGCATAATTATTAGAGAATTAGAGGTCAATAGTGCTCGCGTTTTTCGTGGATCTTAAACGTGCCTTTCCTTCGTGGATATGCAGAAGTTGTGCCAGGCGATGTAAGAGAGAGAAGTGGAGAGAGGCCTGATCGAGAAGGTAAGGGGGGTATATGAAAATATTAAAGATAGGGTAAGGAGGGGAGGGAATTTCGAAGTGTTTCTGGATGGATAGGGGGTTGATGCGCGAGTGTCAGCTCAGCCCAAAGCTTTTTTTAACTTTAATAGCGGATACGGAAAGTAAGCTAGCGGCCGGAGCTGTAGAAAGAGTTAGAGTAGGAAGGGGTTAGGGTTTGGTCACTTGCGTATGCAGATGACATAGTGCTTCTATGCATAGAGTTAAGAGGTCTTAAAGGAGATGATAAAAAGTTTCATAAGATACCTTGATAAGAGCTGAATGCGGAAAAGTTTAAGATTACGGTGTTCAGGTGAGAAGGGCCAATGTAGCTATGAGGCAGCTGTAGGGGCTGGAAAAGAAGCTGTTCGAAGATGATTTTGGAAGGAGAATGAAGTTGTTCGAGTTGCTAGTGATGAGTACCTTTATTTCATAGAATGGAGGTGTGGGGATGGAAGGAAAGAGATGAGGTAAACAGGATACAAGAGGGGTATGTAAAGTGGACAGTCCGGTTGGCAAGGAATACGCGAAATTACATTATCAGGAGGGAGACGATGAGAACAAGTTTAGAGATTATAGCCGGAAGTCGAGCGTATAAATATGAGGAGAAATTTTTGGAATAGGGCGGAAATAAGGTGGATAAGGAATGTTGGTGGGTGATGAACGGTTTTTATACAGATTTCAGTTTTTATAAAATAGGTCATTTTAGATGTCAGATTGTAACAGTAATAAGTTTGATGAAGCTGAACAACATTTTTAAGCTCCTATACTTAATAACTGATAATCATTGTAGATAAAACCCCACTTTTTTACTGTACGTAAACCATATATATAAATTAATTTTGTAACAAATTATGCATTTAGATAAAAATTTAACTGTTTTCTTGAAAATGTGTTCTTTCTTAGTTAAAAATGTATATTTTTTCGTTGAAAATTCGTCTTTTTTGCTTGAAAATTGTACAATTGATAGAAAACTTAACTGATTGGTCAATTTTAGTTTTTAAATTCAACTATTTGGTTGAAAATGAATCTGTTTTAGTTGAGGATTGAACTCTCTTTCATTTTAATTGGTCCTTTTGATTCAGTTCACCTGCTTTTAATTTAAAATCGAAATCTTTCATTATTTGAAAGTTGAACTATTTCGCTCATTCATGACAAACAGTACGATTTTACCGAACCGAATTTTACGAAACAAAAGTTAGAATTTTACTTTGGCATTTAGAATCCGGAACAGCGACAGAGAACTAAAATTAGAATAAAAATTATTTTTATATATAGTGGGAAAGAAAATAACAACATAACCTGAAAATTGGCAAAATTGCGTGAACGGTTTTACCTCATTTCGATACAAATCGCACTTTTCTCTTCTGCAATTGTAATAACACTGTGAGGTTTAATTTACCTTGTCCTTCTTGAAACGCGATTACACTGTTTTATGAAAATTAAATCATGTCACCAAAATCCGATATTCTCACTGCAGGCCACAATGTCGGACTCGACCCGTCTCACTTGTTTCTGTTTCCTTTCGACAAGATCGACATGTGGGTCAACGAGTTGCGCCTGTGTGCGTGAGAATGCATATACGTCAGGTGGTGTAAGTTCAGAAGCAGCGACCCGAAATGGCCTGCAGAGTTGCCAATGAACTAGTAGTTGTTTTTCCTAATAATGGACTTACTCTCAGTTTCTCTTTGATAAAAAATGTATCGAGTTTAAATTAAATTAGGTGCTGTTACTGACTTCACCTTCTTTCGTCATGATGCTACGAGTACTTAAAAAAACGCCACGCGCTTCAACTCGATTATCTCAAGTGGGGCCCAACCAAAATTAAAACCAACCGATTTTAGATTTGCTAACGGAAAGTGAATTCATACAATCTGGCGCATAAAAAGAAATTGTATCGGTGGAATGCCCTACTTCTTTAAATTCTTTAGTTATATCTTAAAGTGGACGGCACACTTTAATATTTGTAGAATAAGCTTTTCTACTTACTGGCTTACTTTCGTAAGTTTCGTTTGCTATTCTTCCTCCTTCGATTATTTCTTTTTCGGCTTCGTTTGAATTGAAAATTAGAAGAACATGATTTTTTCACACTGGATACACTGAAGAAATTAACAGAATGTGCCGGAAGTTTGACACTTTTATTTGGGATTATATTTTTGGGAACAGATTCAGTAACATTAACACTGGTTAAATAGTTTTCTGACTTCTCGGTGAAGATCACTTTGTCACTTTCTTTGCAGCAAATCGATCATATATTGTCAGTATCGGTACGACCGATAATCACATCTAACGCTTATACACCATTATTTTGAGAACAAAAGCCTTGGAAAGTTATGTTATCGCGCATCACTTCAAGTCCTTCTGGCTATAATGGTATAATCGAAAGCTCTGGGATCAACGAACACATCGCGTGACAGTCCGTTAACTGAAGCTTTCTTGATATATTTTTGAATCGTTGGATCGCGATCGACACTCATTACGTTCACTTTAAACATTTTTTTCAAGATTAATTGGCAATCGAAATCTTTTTAAGGACGGTCTCATCATTTTGACTTCGAATCTGTTCGGTTTTCTGGTTTTTAAGACGTCTCAGGTCGGTCATATCATATGGCAAGTATTCGATATTATACTGATCCTTCGAAGCTACAGACGCACCTAAGTCTCGGAACAACAACCCCAACAATATTTGCTCCTTCATGTCCTTGAAGTTCAATCTAACGTCGTAACATTACTTTAATTTTTCGTGAAAATATGCAGTATTAGATTTCTAAATAATTTTGGGAATTCATTCCAGGATTTTATTGGTTTGGAATGACTTTTGAACCAATCATATGCTTCTCCTTTAAGATACGATGTCGCAGTCTCCCAAGTGAAGCACCGAAATACTACTCTCTTTCAAAAGCAAATTCGTTACAACCATTGAACTAAATTCAGTATAGTTAAAATTCTCATAGTTAATCTGGTTAACGATGCTTTTCACACCAAGTTTTGAGTGATTTTGGTTTTTAAGTGCTCCATGCACCACGATATCTACTTCGATTTTATATGAAGAATCCTCGTCGCCCGAAGTCGAAGAAATATCCTGGACAAACACATCATCGCCAATAATTTCGAGCTTCGCCCTCCTTCGTTGTTGCCCTCGTGAAAAGAAATACCAACTAAATACCGTTTCCAGAATAGATTCAAATAAGATTTAACGTTTCTAGTTTGCAACCTTTAATGAGGTTATTTATAATTTCAGAAAATCCACTTTGATACTTAAAAAATAAGCTGAGATCGTCCCACTTCTCATGTGTTAAAATAAATTATTGATTATTTTACGTTAATGGGATTAGATGACCTAAATACTTACAAGAAACACAATTCACTTTGAAAATTAAGAGATTACAATTTATTAGAAGTATTTAATACTATAAAACTTAATTTTAATGGGATAACCCTCAGAACTGCCGTTAAGACTGCAGTCGCATTCGCTCTAAAACATTTGCTCACTACTTCTTTTTGCTTTATATTGGTCTCTTATCATGCCAACGACCATCCAAAATCGTTGCCTTCCGATTCTATCGATCGACCGATTTCGCTCACCTTTCACACACCCCCTATTTCAAAAAACACGAAAACTTTATTCGGAATACACTTTGATTAATGTTAACAAAGCTTACGATTATAATTTTTTTTAATATACACAAAATTGGAGCTTTTGGTTGTAAATTCACCTATTATTTTTCCAAAAATGTATATTTTGGTAGATTACTTGATTGAAATGAATTCCGTTAAAAATTCAAATATTTTGTTAAAACTCCATTTTTTATGAATTCACTGGGGGCCAAATCCGATGAATATGGAGGCTGAAGCATGACTGTGGTGCTGTTTTTGGTCAGAAAATCTTTCACAAGCAACGATGAATGAGCAGGTGCGTTTTCGTGATGCAAAAGTCACGAATTGTTTTTCCAAAGTTCCGGACGTTTTTTGCGTATCAGAGTAGACTCACCGTATGCAACTGTCAACATTTCAAGAGTTTTAGAGCACTAGATTCCATTTTTCACACAAAATTTAATGCAAACTCTTTGCTCCATTTTTTCGAAAGAAGAAAATCGCCGAGCACACCAAACCCTTCTAACCTTTTACGCCTCTGCCAGAAAAACAACACCAGCTATATAGTCAAAAATGTGAACATATTGTCGTGACGAGTGTACCAACACAACAAAACAAAAAATTTAAAACTTGAATGTACGTAGCCCGCGAAAATTGAAAAGTCACCTTACTTTTTGAACACACCTCGTATTTTCAAAATTTATAGATATTTCCAGAGAAAAAGTGAGAAATAATAGCTAATAGGTCAACAACCTGAAAACTAACTTAAAAAAATAACTTTCATGAAATATTTACATTTTCAAACAAAGTGATGCATTTAAAATAAAATTGTAAATATTTAACTGGAATATTCAATGGTTGAATTTTAAACCAGAAAGATGAATTTTTAACTGAAATGATGAATCTTTAAATAGAATAATTGAATTTTTTACCAAAAAAGATTAATTTAAAACCAAGAAAATTAATTTATAAAAAAATGCGAATTTTCAACTAAATAACATAAAAAAAAAGAAACAAGTTTCCAATCAAACAGCTCATTTTTCAAACAAACAAATGAATATTTAATTAACTTTTTGAGGACGGGAACGCCATTGTAATGGCAGCTATCCATGATCGACACCTTACCCATGATCAATCTTTGATATAAAGATACTTTTTTATGTATTTTCTTAGAGGGATAATAAACCCAAATCCCCGTCCTCTAATGTTTAAAACGATGGATTATCAAAACAAAATTAATTTTTAACAAAAGGGTTTAACTCTTAACCAAATAACTTTATTTGCATCTTTAAAGATGAATTTGCCAATAAAATGATAAATATTTTTATCCAAATAGTTGAATTTTGAACTATAAAAGATCAATTTTAAACTAAAAATGGAACAGTTAAATTGTCAGTCAAAGAAATTAATTTCCAAATAAACTAATAAATTTTCCACTAAAAGGATGAATCTTCAAATAAATATTTAAATTTTATGCCAAAAAGATGAGTTTTCAACCAAGTACATACATTTTGTACCAAATAGTTGAATTATTTTCCAGGCTTTCCCATTTAAGTCGCCAACTTGATTTAAGAGATTAGTTGAAGTTAGGGGAGCGGCCGGTACAGTGAACCAATTTTTGCATTCTGATTTTTTATTTTTAAACCAATGTTTTATTAGAATCGAATGGAAGTAGTTTAAATTTATCATTATTTGCGGACATGAAAATAATTTTCTTGCTTCCAAATTTGCAAATTTGTGTAGTTTACTCGTAAGGAAAAAATCGCATAAAAACACAGCTTATGTCATAATCAAGCTTACTTTATTGCGCTTCATAGGCTTCGCTTTTCTCATTTGAAAAAATCATCAAGCAGATTCTTTCATATTTTGACTATACATATGTAAGAAGAAAATTATAATATATTATTAAAAATTAACGTAAAATGCATTTAAACATAACTATGCTATCTCTCGTAATATACGTAGTTGAGAGCTATATTTTGGCTTAAATTCCTTGAAAATTTCAACAAATACAATCGCATAACAATTAGGAATGAGAATCTTGACACCTATTCATTATTAACAATTAATTCTCGAAGACTAATGTGTGGTAGTGTGGGCACTATGGACTATGCCGGATATTGAATACCATAGCTAAAGGTCACGTCGCACAGTGGGTTGGATCAGGAATTTACTATTAAAAATCCCCTGCAGACTACAATTCTTGACCGATTTTCAATTTTCTTCAATAGAAATAATTAGCGATAGTTGCGCAAAAGCATTTATGGTTTAGATTTTTGAATTTTTATTATTTTCTGTTTTTTACGTAAACAAACAAAGAGACAAAATGAGTCATTTTTCACTAATTATTTTTTATCTGTAAATAAATAATTCAATTAATTTCGTTCTTCATGAAAATATATGTCAAATCATCTTATTAAAATAAATAATTACTGGGTTTTCGAATATAATTGTTATAAACAAATTATATTAATAATGTCAACATCATGAATTGTTTGCTTGTAAAGTATATTTGTAAGTTGCATTTGCTTCATTTTATCGGAAAAATGATACTTGATCATAAAAATTTGTTTTCTGCTATAATTAGCTTATTTTATAAACAAATTATATAAACAAATGCAGTTTGGTCATTTATGTGTAGAAAGTAATCGTTTTTCTTTCTTATCGCCTTCAGTTTGTATTAGTGGTAATTATTAGTGATGCAGACTTGTCATGCGACATTATTTGTTTATTTTATAAACAAATTTTATAAACAAATGCAAAGTTTGTCCATTTGTAGACAGAAATTATTCGTTTTTGTTACTGATCGTCCTTAAATTAAAGAAGTGGTGATGTTTAAAGATAAAAAATTCTCATTCAATATTATTTATTTTATAAACAAATTATATGAAGAAATGCATATTTTGGACATTTATGGTCAGAAAGCCATTTTTTTCTTTCTTGTCGCTTTCAAATTGCATTATTGGAGATTTTTAGTAACACAGGCCTATAAATCAATAATTTTTGTTTATTCTGTAAACAAATTTTATAAACAAATGCATAGTTTGGCCATTTATAGAAAGAAAGTATCGTTTTTTCTTCCCGATCATCTTTAAAATATATAAGTGATGATGTTTAGTGATAAACACTTCTCATTCGATATTATTTGTTAATTTTATAAACAAATATTATAAATAAATATGAGTTTGAAGTAGAGTGATGTTTTACGTACATTTTTGTGAGGTTGGCTAAAATGTATTTCGTTTTAAAACTACTTTTTAATTTTTTAAGTAATTCAAAATTTACCGCCAATGGCTGTTAGTTCAGACTCTGCCGCTATATGGATGTCGCTAGAGATATTCTCACAAGAAATTAAATTTTTTAATATTATAAGCACAACAGGCTTGCAAGAGTGAATTGACTTTTTTTAATCTATTTTCAACTTATTTCGGCTTTGTCATACGCAGGTTTGTGGTTATTATTATATTATTAGCGACATTATTATTTTTATTGTTATAATATTATTTGTTAATTCTTAGGAAATATTATTTACAAAATGGACTTTTTTAAAGTCTCCAAGAGAGTAATTTTCGACTTTCTTGTCGAAAATGACATTAAAGACACGAAAAAGTTGCTAAATTATTTGCGAGCGAAATACAGTCTTGATGATGATCGCTTGGAAATAGATGGCAGATACCTGAGCAGACACTTTCTTACACATTTCTATCAAAAGTGGAAGCCACCTTTTGCTATTAAAAGCAAATTTGAAATTAAGTTTGAGAAGTGGCTTCATTCAGATTACTTTGTAGACTTTTCAGAGCTGAAGAGAAGTCCTGGAAGAAGATTGAGTACGGAAAGCTTTGATGAAATTTCGGCTGCAACAAAGAGACGCAAATTGATGACCATAGGGGAAACTTATTCGACAATCGAGATTTAAGAAGCAATTCTCCGAATATTAAGAACTACTGAAAGAACAAAATCTGCTAATGCAATTGTGTCTCTTCTAACCGATACCAGTGGTGATTCAAATCATGATTTTTATAATTTAGGTAAAGAAGTAGAATGTTACTCTGCAGAAGAAGCTTTACCTTTAATGGAAGATGCCAACTTATCTAAATATCAATACAATGTCATTCAATTTCAGGCTAAAACGCGAAATGCGGATATCTATCCTTCGTATTATGAAGTTGCTAAAGCAAAAAAAGAATGTTATCCATCGCAGGCGCAGGTCCACATAACAGAAACAGAAGCTCGAATCAACCTTCAGTCTCTAATCGATCACTCAATAACACGACTTTTTAAAGACCCTAATTTAAAACTTCCTCCTATAGACAAGAGGGTGAAAACTTGTAATTTAGATTTACTCATGAAATATAGCTGCGATGGAGCTTCAGAGCAGGGAACGTATATTCAGATGTTTGCGGACGAAGATTCGTCAGTTACGACAGTGTTTACGATATCGATGGTACCATTATGCCTGAAGGTAAGTGAAAGTTCAACAGTTGTTTGGAGCAATTCTCACCCTGGGTCGCCTAAACGATGCATACCAATAGCATTAATATTCGCCAAGGTGACAAAGGAAATGACCAAAACAGAGATTCAAGAAATCAAATGCCAAATCATAACATTGAAGCCAACATTGAAGCCAACGAAGATCACTACACCGAATACATCTACATTGTCAGTCATAGTATACATAGTCAGAACTGACATGAAATTGACTATGGTAGATGGTCAAGACTGTCTAGTACTCTCTAATATACTTTCATGGACAAGCTGCTACATTTGTGGGGCAGAGCCAAGCGAAATGAACATACTTGATCGTGTGAAGCTGAAAGAAGAGATTATCACCAACTTGGAATATAGTATTTCTCCTTTACATACAAAGATGCGATCTTTTGAATGTATAATACATATAGGTTGTCGTTTAGATTTCAAAAATAGATGTGCAAGGACAGAGGAGGAAAAAAAGCAAAAGGACGCTGCTCATACTCGAATATGCAAGGAGTTTAAAGAAAGGACTGGTCTGATCATAAATCAGCCAAGGCATGGAACTGGTAAATCGAATAATTGTAACACCGCCAGAAGATTTTTCGGGGATCCTGATCTAGCTGCTGAAATAACAGGAGTAAATAAAGAATTGATTGTTAGGTTATCTCAAATTTTGCAAATGTTGACAAGTAGTAGCACGAAGGTTCCTCTCATGTTTTTTAACAAGTTCGCATTTGAAATTGCACAATTGTACGTCAGTCTTTACCTGATGTATTTTATGCCTAGAACAGCACACAAAATGTTCCTATATACAGCAACGGTTATGCAGCATTTTTTACTTCCAATCGTACAGCGTTCAGAAGAAGCTGCAGAAGCACGTGATACAGATTTCAAGCGGTTCAGAGAATTCAACACACGAAAGTGCTCTCGAGTTTCGACTAATGAAGATTTAATGCACAAGCTTCTCTTATCATCTGATCTATTAATTGCCTCTTTAAGGCAGAAAAGGGGCAACAATCAAGTTGAAATGGATCCTGAAATTCTTGAAATGATTGATAAGTACAACTTGGAAGCTAATTCTTTTGAATCGTAACAAAACATCACCACTGATATATTTTGAAGCCGATAACAGAGAAAAACGATGAATTTCTACCCATAAATGTCTAAACAATGCATTTGTTTCTATAATTTGTTTGTGAAATTAACAAATAATATCGAATCACAAGTCTTTATCAATAAACATCACCACTTATATATTTTAAAGATGATCGGGAAGAAAAAACGATACTTTCTTTCTATAAATGGTCAAACTATGCATTTGTTTATAAAATTTGTTTACAGAATAAACAAAAATTATTGATTTATAGGCCTGTGTTACTAAAAATCTCCAATAATGCAATTTGAAAGCGACAAGAAAGAAAAAAATGGCTTTCTGACCATAAATGTCCAAAATATGCATTTCTTCATATAATTTGTTTATAAAATAAGCAAATAATATCCAATGACATGTCTGCATCACTAATAATTACCACTAACACAGACTAAAGGCGGTAAGAAAGAAAAACGATTACTTTCTGCACATAAGTGACCAAACTATACATTTCTTTATATAATTTGTTTATAAAATAAGCAAATTATAGCAGAAAACAAATTTTCATGATCAAGTATCATTTTGTCGATAAAATGAAGCAAATGCAACTCACAAATATACTTTTCAAGCAAACAATTCATGATGCTGACATTATTGTTAATATAATTTTTTTATAACAATTATATTCGAAAACCCAGTAATTATTTATTTTAATAAGATGCTTTGACATATTTTCATAAAGAACGAAATTAATTGAATTATTTATTTACAGATAAAAAATAATTAGTGAAAAATGACTCATTTTGTCTCTTTGTTTGCGTATGTAATAAACACAAAATAATAAAAATTCAAAAATCTAATCCATACATGCTCTTGAGCAACTATTGCTGATTATTTCTATTAAAGAAAATTGAAAATCGGTTAAGAATTGTAGGCTGTAGGTGATTTTGAATAATAAATTCCTGATCCAGCCCACTGTGCGCCGGGGGTCCGCTCATTCATCGAGTTCTGAAAAGAGGAAAAGGGTAATTTTATTTCCAATGGCGTAAGAAAGTAGACGACGTAAGTCGTAAGAAAATAACAAATGAACTTGAAATTCTTTAGCTTAAAGTATACAAAATTCTGTACTTATTACTTTCTCCATTCAAATCAATGATAAGGTGTAACTTTATTATATTGAAAATGGTATTTTTAATAAATCTTGGAATTCATGAATAAAATATTTTTTACTTTCAAGACTAATCTTCTCTAAATTTTTTTTTTACATTTAACATTTTAGTAGAGGGAAAAAATTGCCCATCATTTCTGGGTTAGCGAAACTTTTTCACGGTCAGTGAAATTAAACAATAATTTTAACTTAAATAATTTAAACAATATTCTTTTAGAATTGGCCTTCTTCAATCAAAAAATAATCTGGTTGGAATATTATCTTATCTGTTAAATATGTTATTACTTGTCTCATATATTATGAAATCGAACTGTAGTAGGATAGTAGGTTTGTTATTTCACTACGATAATATTTCCTAAAAGGTAGTGAAGAGTCGGTTTATATCTTCAATGCCTAATTTAATTTGAGTTTAACTTGAATTTTTTTGCTGCTTTTTGTACGTAAACAATTAATTAGATGCGAAATTGTGCAAAACAAGTTTTCTTCCTCTTGTTCTAATCTCAATTTTTGAAGCAAACCCAGAAAATTTCCACAAGTAATTCATACAAATTGGTTGATATAATATACTTTCTTGGCGTTTTTAGAAAAAACAAACAGGCAGACAAAATGCTGTATAGATGAAAATTGCCCCCCATGCCTCAGCCTTTGTGGATGAAAGTATCTAATCCTGTTTTTCGTGCAGTAGCTATCTCTTTTCTATGAGTAGGCCCCTCAGGCTTGGTACCCCGCTGTGCCCTCACACCTACACTACCATACAATTTGTCTCCAGGATTATTTGTTATTAATTAATATGTTTCAAGACTGTAATTCCTAATTTTTATTCGATTGTATTTTTTAAAATTTTCCAAGCAATTCAAGCCAAAATATAGCTCTCTAATACGTATATTACAAGAGATAGCATAATTATATTTAAATGCATTTTACGTTCATTTTTATTAATATATTGTAATTTTCATTTCACATATGTATAGTCAAAATATGAAAGCATCTGCATGATTTTTTTCAATTTTTTTGAACCGTTCGTTTCAAATATGTCTTCTTCAAAAGTCAAGCAAGGAGAGAGGCTCGCGAAAAAACCACGGTTTTCATACATTTTCAATAATAAAATTAAAAAATTGTAACAAGTAGTTTTTTTTAAAGTTGACTGTTTCACTGTTCCTGCTGGTCCACTGTACCGGCCGTTCCCCTGTTATTAAAAATTCATTAAAATTTGTTTCTGTGTGATATTATGCAGAATTATGGAAAATTGTTCTATATGTAATATTGTGCAATTCGCATTTATTTAAGGGCATTCGATACTTCGTCGTGTGATAAATCGGGTTTAGTTCCCTCGGCTTTTTTTTCACAAAAATGAAAAATTTTAAAAAGTGAATTCGAAGATGCTATAAAATATTAAAGCGGACGTCCCTGGACTTTTTTTTAGGGATAACAAAAAAAATGTATTGTGCTAACGAAAAATTTCATGCATGAGCATTATTTTGAGGTTAGGATCGTTTTTCAGCTCTCAGTTATTCCGATAATGTAGGTCTCTGCCGTGCCGATGCTGCCGGGGACGTCCGTTAGCATGTTCGCTATCATTACCCAGATTTTGCAGACAAAATCTTTATTATTGTAAGAAACCCCCCAGGGGAATCTAACACTGTTAAAATCGATACTAATTCCTAAGTGTCACACAAATTAATCAAATTTAGACAAATTAAATTTTTTCAAATTAACCCACAAAAAAGATTTCGGAGACGTCCGTTAGCATGTTCGATATCATGTCCTAAATTTTTAAGACGAAATATTTATCATTGTATGAAAAAATCCAGGGACATGCCCTTAAGGTATAAACCGTGAATAAATTTCGAAATATTATTTAATCTAGTTGCACAAAATAAATTAGTTTAAATCAACTAATAATAGGTTCTAATACCTTATTTGAAACCTAATATAACAATTTTTAGTTCAAAAAAGTTAATATTCACCCCCCCCCCCCCTCGTTACAAAAAAGTAGTTTAAAGGCACAAAGAAATAGTTTTTTCTCTTAATTTTCCTCAAATCATGTGGCTTAATTAATTATATGTAACTTACATGAAACTAAATAATAAAAGAATTAAATTCTTTTGCATCATAACTGTTCAGAATATAATAATTTACAAACAAGATATTAACAATAAAAGTTGTGCTAAACTAACTGAAGTAAGTGCATACATGATCTATGTGTAACCTATACGTAACTTGCATCAAACTTAGACTTTACTCACCTGGATGTAACCTTTTGAACTGCTTTCTAAAATTGTCTTATTTAGTAAAACTAATTTTGCAAACAGGACAATGTGGATCCATATTTTAATACAATTAAATAGAAAAACATTCAGTATACGGTATCTTGTAAATGTATTTATATTAAAATTTTGTAAATTTGGATGAAATTTCTCAATAATTTTTGTAAGACGCAAATAAAGTTGTACAAGAGCGGTTAAATGTTTGGACTTAAGTTTTGAAGATCAACTCTAAAGTCAAAATTCTCTATATTCAATCCAGTCGCAAAAAAATAATAATAATTTGTTCCGCTTGAAACTGACTAGTTTTGGAATTGTTTTTATAATTAATGTTAAAAAATAAAAGGGACTTAATGTTTATAATATTGTGTGACAAAATATCATTCAAGAACATATTTTAAAATATATTTATGAGAAAACAAGTTACAAAAATTAAAAAATGGATATTTATTTAATACTTGGTTAATAACAATAACAATTAGGAGTCAATGACACATTTTCTTGTTGGGATATTACGATTTAGTTGTGTGGAATGTTAATTTACAAAAATTTCTACGTGGAAATGACAAACTTTTTATTTGTTAATTTAAATTTATAATGGACTTGAGCACCTTTAGTCAATAAACAACTTTTTTCTGCCGCTGAGCTCCTCTTCCATGAATTTGTTTCTATAGTTTATCATCTAACGACATGATTTGAAGAGAATTCAGATAAAAACGATTTCTTTCTGCCTTTAATTGTCCACACTCGGCATTTGTTTACATATTTTGTTTATAAAATTCATAAAAAATATCACATGATAATTTTATATCATTAAACATCACGGACGACAGTATTTGAGAAAAATTAAGAGAAAAAACGACTTCTTTATGCCTTTAATTTCCACACTGGGCATTTTTTAAATAAAATTATTACAAAATATCTAATGCCACATTCTCATAATCAAGTATTATTTTTACGGTAGAAGGAAGTCATTTTATCGCAAAAATTTAGTTTGCATAAGAAAAATCCACACTGTAGACTATTTTTTAAGTTAATTTGTTTATAACAATTAACTTAACAATGTAATTTTTTGCTCTAAACTACCCCCGTGCATCAGGTCTAGCGATTCTGATCATAGAAAAAATTATTTGATGAAGGTAAACAAAAAAAAAAAAACGAAAAAATCGACTTTTTTTACTCTTTGCATTAACATAAAGATTTAAACAAAACAAAATAAAAAATCAGTGCACAAAAGCTCTTCAAAATTTATTGCTGAATTTTTCTGGAAACAAAAATCCAAAATCTGTAAAGAATTGCCTTTTACAAGTTATTTTGAACCTCGTTGTTTGATTTCACTTCACTGTTGCGCTTGAAGACTGGAAGAAGCAAGTGAACGTATTCATTGAGCACGCACGGAATCAACAAGCTAGCAGAATTCGTGTCCGTAGATGCTTTTTAGAGTGCTGACCGCCAGCCAATCACGACATAGTCCACTCGGCCTGCATGAACAGGCAGAGCGACCGGAGAGCGGTCCGACTCGGTTTTCTGCTCCTTAGGAGAGTGGTAACGTGTTTTGCTTGAGACCAATTTTTATTAATTCAATTTTATAAATTAAATTTTTTCCTGACGTATTTGGTTAATTTTGAATGATTGTGAATAACTTATTTTCATTTTGCCACTTCGAACAATATTGCTAGCTTTCTAGAGGATTATCGAGATAACCCCTCGGCAGATTTCACCTTGGACTCATAAGAAGATTGTGGATGAGAATTTTTCCAAAAGAGTTGAACTTTTAAACTTTAATATTACACATTGTCCGCTTATCTCTCGGGAGTGATCGAGATTACGCCCTGACTTTATGAGGAAGTTTACCGTAAATTAATTAAAATTATTAATTAATAAATTTATATTTATTTATTAAGGATTTTTTTTAATCTGCTAGAGAATCAAAATAATTTCGAATTTATTTAAAAATATAAAGATACCAAAAGATTCCTCTTTTCCAATCATCCACTCCAAAATGGTATGCACAAAATCTGCATAATATACAGAGAATTAAAATATTGATACTTCGTCCTTTTTTTGTTTTAGAAAACGAAATTGATTTATATCTCAACATCTTCGGGAAGATTTGATGAGTTTTTATTTATAGGCTATAATGTTCGTCTAATGTTCGCGGGTTTATAACCTTAAAAATATCTTTAAAATACTGAGAAAAGTATTCAACATTCTTATAAAAAGAAAAAAATATTTTAATCCCTGAAGCCAAAATTAATCACGTGACAAATTGATGTCACGCTAGGAAGGGCCGCGGGAAGCGAGGAATATGATCTCCGATGGACAGTCTCACCTGGTAAGCTAACTGCGCCGGGGGGAGTCTGCTATCAGTATTTTGCAATGAAGGTTTTGAATTTTAATTAATGAAGTTGTATTTTATCATTTATTTCTGAAGAAAATCGATTTATCTCACTTCGATCTGTGTCATTTGGCTTTGTGGGTACGCCTACGAGATCTCAGAAAGAGAAACTCAATTATACAGAAAATCAATTGGAGTCACGACAATCTACATAAAAACGTCCGTTGACAAGGATAAGGAGCATCACTTGAGGAGCCTACTTCATGTATCGAAATTTGTCTCCTGTGAGGTAAATACAAATAATAATATTTCTTGATCGAGACATTTATATTATAATAAGAAATGGATCAGTCGAACGTGAATTTGTATGCATACAGATTTGTATAGATCTAAGTTTGATTTGAGAGTAACTTTGTAAAAGCAACAGTCCACTATTGATTTTAAATGTAAGCACATTGTAAATTTGAATGAAAGCGTCACGATAAGGTTATAGCTAAGTGTTGAATGGGAATGTATTAGGATCTGCAGGTATGCAGGATTTATATCGTACTAATTTGAATCTTCGATCAATATCATTACATTTTTAACCATTTTATCCTCTTTCGCATTAAATTACAATTTTAGGATGATAATCATTGTTATTATATTTAACAAAACAGTATAAATTTAAATATTTCAAAAAGTCCTTTCCTAGAACGCCGCCGCGTAAAAACGGGCTATCTCAAATGGCGCCTAACGGATTTAATGAAATTAATGGTCGATAGGTTCAAAGACAAAATGAAAATTTAGATCAAAGAGACAGAATGAATTTGAGTAATAATGGCGATGATGAGAATGAGAAAAATTATGAAGATGAGAGAGTTAGGGATCAAATGAAACTGCAAGATGATGCCGAGAAAAATGCTACGAATAATGTGATAGATCAAAATCTGCAACTTGGGGGTACTTTTGAATTGTTTACACAATTATTACAAACAATGACAAGCACTTTTAATCAATTGAAAAATAATTTAACAACCAAAAAGACCTGCTTCTAGTTCGAGCGTTAAAATTGAAATAAAAATTCCTAAATTTTTTACGAATATCAAGATAATCCGATTCAGTTTTTGAAAGATTTAGAGCAATATTTTTATATAAAAAAACATTCCAGGAGATTGTAAAGCGATGATTAGTAGAACTGATTTGAAGGGACGAGCTCGCGCGTGGTATTATGCGAATATGAATAATTAGAAAAGCTATTAAGATTTTCAAAAGGAATTTATAGCAGAATTTCATTCTGAGGAATCAAAAGCTGAAAGAGGAAATGCGTGGAGAAATCGTTACTTTACGAGGAAAGACAGTTCATTCGTTAATTATTTTCATATTCAGGTTAGGCACGCAAATTATTTAGATCCACCGTTGTCAGAATACATACGAAATTATTCGATTGTTAGACAGTTACCAAGACGCGCACAAGAATTGTTGGCAGCGGTTGACTTTAGAGACACCTCTAAAGTTGTGAAAACAATTGCTTGGATCGATGGCACTGAAAAAGATGACGAAAGATACGGTAATAGAAATCGAAAATATGGGGAGAGCAAATTTCTTTTAAATTACCAGGATGAAAATAATTTTTATAGACAGAATAGAAATCGCGAAAATTATAATCAGGAAAAAAAGAAAGATTTTGGGGAAAAACAAAATATAGAGAAGGAGATGAAGATTATTGAAATAAAGATGATAGACGCGATTATTTCTATAAAAGAGATGTATATACAAAACCGGGATATAGAGAGACCAAGGAGATTGAATTAATGACGATAAGCGGAATTTCCCATATAAAAAAGGTAAGTGCGAAAAACTCGAATATTATGAGAAGCAAAAGAGAGACGATTATCGATTCAATTCGAACAGAGATGGAGATAAAGGTAGAGAAGATTGGCGAAAGGAAAGTAGGGACCGCAGCAAGAGAGAAGGTAATAGCGATAGGCAACAGAGCGATAACAACCGTAATAAACACTATGAAAATAAATGGAATAATTCGAACGATCAGAAAAGGAAAGTATCTACGATCATAGAAAATATTGATGATCATGAAAATTTAACAGATTAGCCGACAGCAATAAAGGTCCAATTGCGTGTCGATGGTTAGGAAGTATATTAGAGGACCTAACTTATAAAACAAACGGAAAAATAAATAAAGATAAGCTTAGGAAATATAAACTCAATAAATACATATGCCCTCTGCTCAAAATAATAGTAGCTAATGAAGATAGCAAAGCAGTAATCGATACCGGAGCTTAAGGTGAGTGTATTTCGGAAGAAAAATTTGAAAAATTAAATAAAGATAAAATTTCTGTCTATCTATTTCAAATATAACGCTACACGGTGCGTTTAGGGGGAAACAGTATGTAGTCAAAAAGCAAGTGATGCTCGATATAGAAATAGGAGAACAGAAGATTAATTCAATATTTCTTGTTCCGAAATTAAACTTTGATATTATTTTGTGTACTAATTGGTGCGGCAATAATAAAGTAAATATAATGTATTCAAACAAAACAATTCAAATAAATAATAAAATTATTGCTGGCCAATGGTAATCTTCATTGATAACAATTCATTGAATGATCTGAACCCGTATAATAAGATATCCAGAGATAAAAAAGAAAACATATGCGCTGAAAAACAAGAACAAGGTGTTAGATCTCAGTCGTATGGATTATATGTAGATAATAATCGACGTCAACATCTGATTGTAGATAAAATAAACGAAAAAATAAAAAGCAAGAATGCGAAATTGCCGAAGGATGTAATCCTAGTAGACAAAAACACGAGTTGCTTAAACAATAACGAATACAAAAACAAAATAGAGAATACAAATAAAAACGTACCATCGACATTAAAAAAGAATGCTATGTCGTTAAATACGATAAATGAAAAAACTGATAATAAACGAATAAATGAGACTGCTGATCCTAAAATCCTATCAGATAAACAAAGACATCGCAGAATTGAATCAACGGGGAGGCGGAAAGCAAAAATAGAACGAACAATGACCGAGAACAATTTACACAAATTAAAGATTCCCTAAAAAAATTATAAAATATATCCGAAGATGAAAAACAAAGTTTAAAAATGCTACTAATAAAACATAGAAAAATATTTTCGGACAAACCGGGTTGTGTAGTAGGCTGTGAACACAAAATCCGGGTAAAAATAAAAAAAATTATTGTACATAGACATTATCCCTTTCCTTTAACAAAAAGACCTAAAGTTCGAATTGAAATAAAAAAGCTAATCGAAATGGGAATCATAGAACCATCCACAAGCGAATTTTGTAACCCGCTTCGAATTGTTGAAAAGAAAGACGGAGACATGAGAATATGTCTAGACGCGCGATATTTAAATGAAATTATTTATGAGGAGCATGATGGTCCTCCAGAAATAGACGGTATTCTTCAAAAATATCTAGGCACAGCTGATAATGTCGAGAAAAATGCTCCGAATAATGTGATGATATAAATAATCTATCGCGAAACGATACAGGATGTAATTACTCATAAATAGACCCCTGCAATGTAATTTTGTGCATTTACAAAGGTTTAAGATAAATTTCTTTTCTACTACTAAAAAATATAAAATAATTTATTTAAAATCAAAAGTTATATCATGCCATTCTGTCACAAAAAAGCACTTGGTTTCCAGAGGTTTGTTTCATGTATGACTTAGTCACATTAATCGAAGACTTTCCATGTATTAAAGGATCATCTTAGATACCTGCAATAATGGTAGTCTAAGGAAGATTCTTTGAATACTTTAACAAGATTCATCGAATACGTAAACTATGTATACAAGAATACAATTTTATTAGATTGAAATTATTCAGTATGCATTCTGTCCGTGAAACAGAAAGTCTTTTAAAATCAGTGGATATATTTAGAAGATAGAAATTTTTTAATTTTGTTCAATGTGATTAAGAATAATTTTCAAAAAGAAGAAATTACATCTTTTACTGGATTTAAGCGAAAAAAAAATACAAAAAGATAAATTTGTATTATAGATTGAAATTGAAACTATCTTGATTTTGATTTCGTCAGATATTTCAAACCGATTAAACTGTCAAACGAACTCTCACGATTGTTTCAGCTGGCATACTTGGTAGCCTAGTCGCATTGGTATAGACACACCCATTTTCACTAACGCTATAGTATACACTACTAACACTCCTTTTTGAAGACCTCACAGACTATATTTATTAGGTGAGAACAGCATTTTAAAAATCCAAATGGACACTTGAAGGAGAACTGAGGTATAGAAAAATAGCGGTACAAGTAGTGCTGAAGAAAAAGCACTGAATCAGTACTGACAAGTGTCATTTAATTGCTTTTTCAGTGCGCTTTCATCGACAGGGATCTACATATGATAGAAAACTGCTCGTTTTCTGCGAAGCCAATGTACAAGATTTTTGTCTTTTTGTGTCTATTCGACATAACTATGACGTTTTCTAACAACTTCTGCCACCAAAATTATTTTTTTTTTATATCGAAAAGTAGTTTAAAGAACTTTATGATTTTATTATTTTACGAACTATATTATTACATACTACTACTGTATGACTGTTTTAAATTCGAGAATCAATCAAAAGCTGTAGACAAATGCCATGCTGTTCGATTAACACGTTAAAAATAGCAGTTACAAACACTTTCCAACTGAACAATTTAAAATTAGATGCAGTTAAGCTGCCAAATTTAAAAATTAAAACTATGATAACTTATAGAGTTCAAAGATTCAGATTGAGTTCCAAAAATATAAATCAATGTTATTATTTTCAATGCTCTACATTGAAGAATCAATCAATGAATTAAATTTATTTCAAGAATAAATCATTTTAAGCAATTTTAAGTTAGAAAATTAAAAAATTGAACGGTTAAATTTTTTATAAACTGAACACTTCTTGAATTAAAAGTTAAATTATTTTTATTTTAAACTGTTAAAAAATCCTTAAAATGCTTCAAAATTGTATTTGAAAATCTATTGAAATATTATCTTAAAATTAATTTAAAAAATAAAAAAAAAATCATTTAAAATTTTTTAAATTCTTTTTTTAATTCATTTTTTTACTGAATGCTTTAAAAATGGAATATTTTTGTCTGAAATAATATTTGAAGTTTAATAAAAGCCTTTAATTATTTATAAATGGTTTTAAAATTATTTTTAAATTGAAAATAGTTTATAAAGTTGTAATCGGGCGTTTACAATTGTTTAACTAATAGGACGTTCCAATTGAAAGTTTAATTTTCAACGTTAAAATCTAGAAATTCTAAAATTGCGAACTGATTCCGAATCGTCTTGTAACATAAATTATTATTCACTTTTTAAATCCTCAAGTACAATTCAATTTAAAAAATCATCAATTTATTTATATTTACAGTTGATCTACTAAAGATGTTTTTGTTTAATCACATTCACACATTCTAACCATTTTTCCGCGATCTACATCTGGGCACGCAGTCATTTACTTTACCTTCATACACTTGTTTCGTTAGTCTTTCATCGTTTATCTTACGTTCTTTCAACATGTCCGAACTATCTTAACCGATTTCTCTCTCTCGTGTCAACTAGTTTCTTCTTCTTCTTTGAGTATTATCTCGTTACTCACTTTGTCGATAAGAGTATTCCCGCATATTATGCACAGGAACTTCATGCCTAACGCGTTAATTTTACTCCTATCCTTTTTTGGTATTTCCATGTGACGTTACCGTATACCACAGTCGGTACAAAAATATAATGCTGTATTTTCATTACTAATTATTTAAAAACCGGTTGAAACCAAAGTTGGACAGTTTTCTCTCTCTAAAATTTGTCAAATTTCCGGTAAAAAATATCAATGTTATTTCCCAGTCTGATAAAATTCCCAGTTTCTTGGCCTAGCCACCACCTGTCTGATTATGCCTAAAAATAATTCCTGACGTACTGAATTCTGTGGAATTCCTAAATCTAACGAACTAACGAACTCGTCCTTTTTTTGCATATCCTTATAAAGTTTGCCAAAGAACAATCCAATCGAATAAGTCCTTCAAAAGTGAGCGCGTTTACAGACTACAACGACAACAACGACAACAATAACGAGGACAGACAGACACCCAAGTAAAAACTATTTTTTCTGACCTAGGGGGCCTCAAAACATCGACATTTGATGAAATCCGCCAAAGTCATTTTTCACATAAAACCAATACCTTCTTATTAGGATAAGAATGTAAAAAACTATTTTTGAGACTGCTCCGAAAAACTTTACCTTGACTTTACGAAGAAATAGAACAAGGCGGCTTTATGAATATGTATTCTTCTGATAAATATTGCTAAGTATCTGAACCAGGACATCTGATGACACATAGTGTAATAAAAAATCTTCGCATTACATATGAAGGTATGAAATCTAAAAGGCAAACGTCAGGTAATAAGAAATAATTATACAATTTGTAGTCAAGTATAGCAGGTTAATTTGAGGTTAAAAATTCAAAGAAAAAGCGCGTACATTTAAATTATCAAAAAAAGCATAAAACAATCAAAAGTTAAACACATGATTAAATAAATAATAAACTCTCATAAATGTCTACGTAAATACCGGTTTCATTATGCAATAGACAGAAGGCTTCAAGACACAGTAGTTCTATGTAATTTTTATTTAAATAAGATAAATGTCTCATATCTATTTCTATTTATCGATACGCATGAGCATAAACGTGTGCATACGCTATCAGATGAAATTAAACAGCTATGAACGATTAAATGAATCCGTTTTTAATACAACGATGTCTCGCTAATTTTAAGTCTTGTTTATTTTAAGTCCCTCATACACGGTTATTTGAAGTTTCGTAGTTCCGTAACCTCCCACCACGGTCCGTATACCCTATATGGTTAGAATTGAGTATTTTAGCATGACGTCATAAGAAATCAAACAACTTTTTGAAGAAAATATTGTAATATTTGTCAAGTGTAGAATGTATTTTCTCAGTCTTGTTGATTTCTTTAGTCGATTGATGACTTTCTAGTGTCACGAAATAAAATAAAATATCCAAAATTTCAGGTTAGTGTATAAGATCGGGTACTCAAACCTCAAATTTGACACAGTTGATTGTGTCTCGTGAAACAGAAAGTTCTTCAAACGATAAAGGGAAGACACAGAATTGTGTAAATGCATTCACTACTTGAAAAATATTACTATTTATATATTTATAACTTAGACATATCCTAGACATAACGTAGAATATCTTCTCCGAAAAGGCGTATGCAGTTGCAGTCCCATGTAAAGAACTATGCTAACCTTCCTGACGGCTGACATTTCCACCTATCCTATCATAACTGTGACGTAATTTCCCAATACTCAAAATTCCGAGAAATATTTGAGTCATTTCTTGATTCTATTATATTTATTTGTAGTTGTCAAATTATACTAAGTTAAGGAAATGTTCTATTTTTTACAATATTCGATGATTTCATATTACTTGTGATGTGACTTGCCAATCGTTATGGATCCTTTTTAGTAATAAATCTTGAATCCTTCTGCTTTTTTGGAGTGACGCTAAGAACGCGTCTGGCGCCTAACAACGGTAGGTAATGTTAAGATTACCTTTTAACCATTAAGAACGCCAAGGTTTGAGCATTATTTCCCCTCTTTGCCCTAACGATTGGAATTAATGTTACATACTTTATGCAAAAATGTGACATACACGGAAATAATATTTTATTCTTGTTTATACTTTTGGGTTCGCTTTTATGTTATTTTTCGTTTCAAAAAAGGATTCATTTTTTAACATTTTAGCAATTCTTAACAGCAATTTAAGGTGAGAAATTTTCATTCGAAAGTAAGATTTTGTTTTGCTTTCGGGAGATCTGATCTCGATATAGACAATGTATAAGTTTTAAATCTTTCTGAGCAAACAGTTTATCCTACGAAAAAAGTGTAAGAAACAAAAACTTTTACTTTGAATCAAAGATGCTAAATTGTTGTTGTTAAAATTTAATGAAAACAAAATGTTTAAATGAAAACTGGAAAGTATTTGAAAAAATAACTAAGATATTCGTAGTCAGGGGAATATTGTAAACGGAACGTTCAAAAATTGTGCTAATCCTTAAGGCTATGTGATGAGTGGGCCACGTGATTGGATTCCTACCTTCACGACACGTTTCTCATTTCCTAACTTATTTCCACACGAAGCGCCACAATGAGTTGAAAAATTTGGGATAATAAATAAGAAGCATTAAGAAAGGTGGGCCTGTTCCTAAATTTTTATAATTATAAAAAGTTTTTTTCTTTAATAATTTTGTGTTGCGTTTTTCATCATTATTATAATTTTTGGACCCGACCCACCTTTCTTATTGCTTCTTATTTATTATCCCAAGTTTTCAAGTCGATGTGGCGCTTTTTGTAAAAATAAGTTAGAAAATAAAAAAGTGTTGGTAAAATAGGAATCTGGTCACGTGACCCACTCGTCAAATGGCCTTAAGGAAAATTTTTAGGGACACAATTATGCTGTTATATCTCTCTGTTCCTAAGAAATAGTACTTTTTAATAGAATGTGATACTTAGAAAATTATCGATTTGACCAGCTTCAGGTATCCCTGACTTTTTCCCTAGAATAATAAATATTTTGCCTTAACAATTTGGGAAATGATAACGAAAATGCCAACGGACGTCTCCGCACACTTTTTGTGGGTTGACTCAACAAATTTTAATTTTGCTAAATTTGATTAATTTGAGTGGAACTTAGAAATTAGTATCCATTTTATCAGTGTTAGATTCCCCCGACTTTTTTCTTAAAATAACAAATATTTTGTCTTCGAAATGTGGGGAATGATAGCGAACATGCTAACGTACGTCCCAGCACACTTTTTTGTGTGGGTGAATTCGAGTAAAATTAAATTTTTCTAAATTTTAAGCGTGTGTATATTTCGAGGTTATGTGTGTTACAATTGTAGGCAATCAGAAAAGTTTATTTCATAAATATTTTACAAATGTCTGTTATAATATTTTATAGCACCTGAGAATTCAGTTTTTAAACACTTTCATTTTTGTAGAAAAAAAGACTGGGGAACTGTACCCGATTGACCACACGACGAAGTATCGCATGCTCTTAAGGCCCTTTATCAGAATGGCAATCGCGTCCGAATTTTGAGGCCGCACGGTTGAATATTTTTGTCTGATTTTTTGCATACCTAATCTAAATAACGATATCTCAAATCAAGCAGGGCTGGTTATTCGATAAAATGTTTATATTTTGTGTAACAATCAATATAGAGAACAATAGCAGTGACACTTAATGAGAGCTGTACATGCATGTCCATAGCGAGCCTGCTCACACTTGTCAAACTCAAGTCAGAAGATTCCCCGTTGGGTGATAAATGACACGGAACGAATGAATGCCGGGCATTGTTACGATTTCAGCCAGTTAGAAAAACTGACATTATGAAATCATTGATTAATTCAATTCTAATTAACAGAACTAATTGATTTATATAATTACAATAAATTGAAAAAAGATTCATGAAAATCGGTTAATATTTGCAGTAATAGCGTGGTAGTTTGTAAAAAAACGAGTATTTTGTTTTGAATTTGCAGGCCGCATGGTTAAATATTTTTGACCCCATTTTTTGCATACGTCATCTAAATTCTCATATCTTGAAGCACGCAGAGCCGATTTTTAAATTAAATCATTACATTATAGATTATACGAGCCGAAAATGCATATACAGCTAACACTGCGTGTTACTACTACTGTTCTTCCCGTTTCGACTATTAAACAAAATATAAACATTTTATCGAAAAAATGACTGCTGCTTCAAGATATGGTTATTTAGATGAGGCATGCAAAAAATTGGACAAAAATATTCAACCGTGCGGGCTCAAAATTCAGACGCAATTGTCATTCTGATTTCCGTAATAGCGACAAAATAACAGTATCATTATTATGAGATAACGGCTTGTTACAAAACCTATCATTATGAAACCGTGGATCAATTTAATTTTTATGTGCAAAATCAATTTATTTATATAATTGCCAACAAATGAATAGAAAATTCAGGAAATTTCTTTAGCGTATGCAGGAATAATGGACGTCTTTAGGGAATTTAGCCTGGCTTGTTTAAACAATTATTATTTATTTGCACAATTTTTTGCCCCTGTAAGTCGTAGGAATTCTTAAAGATTATTTTCTTCTGGATATTTAGCACTTTAAAACAAATCATTTGTTAAACAATTTTTCCCCCTAAATGGTTAAAAAAATATTATTTCCTGCAATTAAGGGCATGCTCTTCGGTGACCACGTGACCAAACTAGTCCACGGTTATGAACTTTTTTTTTGGGTGTTCACTGTGTCCACACGGATTAAGATATCGTATTTAAACTTTGACCGATAAAATAAAAAGCACTAAAGAACGTTTGTATACATATATTGGTAATTTTAAAGAAAGTTTAATTATAAATTGATGGAATAGGATATTACCATTCGAGTTATAGCACTTTGCAGATCATTTTTGGTTTGATGCATTTTAGATTTTTTGATTCGTTCATATTGAGCACTAACACCAATTTTATACTAAATCGTCTAAGCCTTGAAAAAAATTAATAAAAGCAATAAAATTTGCATATTCGTTGCAAATCAACAAATAAGTATCTGCACACACATAACCTATCATTATTTTTTGGTCATTTTTAGCAATTTGTAACAGAGAAAAAAAGAAACTTTGAACGTCGATAAAGTCGAGAGAAAGTGACTAAGTTTGTTCATTGAATTTTTGTGTATAGAGAATGAAATTATTTTCATTTTTTTTGGTCCTCAATGCGTCCACATGGATTGAGATATTGTGTTCAGGATTTAGGAAGTTTTACAGAAAGCACTAAGGAACGTTTGTATATATCAAAATGTTTATAATTACGAAGAAAGTTTTCTAGTAAAATACTATAGGAATAGGAAATAAACTTTTAACGTCTTGTTTGAGAAATGTGCATCTTCAGAAAATAATTAAAATTTTCTAATGGTTATATATTCTTGTCAATTTTTTGTACTGGTGTGAAACAATTCTGAGAAAAAAAAATAAAATTTCGCCCGGGGGCGAAAGACAAGGCGAGTCCGACGCTGAGTCCCGCTGGTTGGTTCACTGTCAACAATAGTTATCAGCTGATCGATTCAACGTCAAGAATTATCGAAGTTGGTTGGAGAACTCCGACGTGTAAATTTTAGCACATTGCTGGTGCTGATATGTTTCCAATTTGAAATTTATCTTTTATTTTTAGGACCAAAAAAATGAAAATCATTTTACACAAAAATTTCATGAACGAACTTAGTCACTTGATCTCGATTTTATCGACGTTCAAAGTTTCTTTTTTTTCTCCACTAGAAATCGCTAAAAATGCCCAAAAAATAATATGGTTATTTAGAACAGGCATGCAAAAAATTATACAAAATTATTCAATTGTGCGGGCTCAAAATTCAGACGCGATTGTCATTCTGATATCCTTAATAGCGACAAAATGACACTTTCATTATTATGAGATAACAGTCTGTTACAAAAACTGTCATTACAATTATTTACGATTATTATGTCGTTACAATTATTATTTATTTTCACAATCGTTTCCCTCTGTAAGTCATAGGAATCGCTTTTGTCATCAATTGCAGTAAATGGTATTTTTTACGATATACAGGAAACAAATTGTTTAAACAAATGATTTTTTTAAATGTACTAAATATCCTGAGGAAAATAAAATTTTAAGATGCCTACGACTTACAGGGGGAAACGATTGTGACAATAATGAATACACGTTTAAACAAATCCGGCTAAATTCTCTAAAGACTTCCATTATTCCCGCACACGTTAAACAATTTTCCTGAATCTTTTATAAATTTGTTTGTAATTATATAAATAGATTGATTATGTACATACAAATTAAATTAATGCATGATTTCATAATGACAGTTTTTGTAACAGACCGTTATCTCATAATAATAAAAGTGTTCATTTGTCGTTATTACGGACATGAAAATGACAATCGCGTCTGATCTTTGATTCCGCGCGGATGAATATTTTTGTCTAATTTTTTGCATATCTGATCTAAATAACCATATCTTGAAGCAAACAGAGCCAATTTTTTGATAAAATGTTTATATTTTTTTTAACAATGAAAAAGGAAAGAACAGTAGTAATGACGCGCAGTGTTAGCTGAATGTGTTATTTAATCCAGATTTTAATTTTAATCTAGATGCACGTATAATCTAGATTATAAGCTATAATGTGATGACTGAATTAAAAAAGAGACTGTGTGCGCTTCAAGATATGAGCATGTAGATGACGCATGCAAGAAATTATTAAAAAAATATTCAACCCTTCGGCCTAAAAAGTTAGAACCGAGTACTCAATTGCTAAATATCTCAAAAGAAAGTACTTTGACCATTCGTTGGTTGTGTGATCAATTGCAGTAAATAATATTTTTTTACCATTTACGGGGAAAAAATTGTTTAAACAAATGATTTGTTTTAAAGTGCTAAATATCCTGAATAAAATAATCTTTCAGAATTCCCACGATTTACAGGGGCAAAAAATTGTGCAAATAAATAATAATTGTTTAAACAAGTCAGGCTAAATTCCCTAAAGACGTTCATTATTCCTGCACACGATAAACAATTTTCCTGAATCTTTTATTCATTTGTTGGTAATTATGTAAATAAATTGATTTTCCACGTCAAAATTAAATGAATCCACGGTTCCATAATGACAGTTTTTGTAATAAACAGTTATCTCTTAATAATGAAAATGTTATTTTGTCGTTATCACGGAAATCAGAATGACAATCGCGTCTGGATTTTGAGATGGCGTATGCAAAAAATGAGACAAAAACATTCAACCGTGCGTCCTACAAATTCAAAATAGAATACTCTGTTTTTTACAAACTACCACTCTATTACTGCAAATATTAACCGATTTTCATGAATCTTTTTTCAATTTATTGTAACTATATAAGTAAATTAATTCTGTTAATTAAAATTAAATTAATCAATGATTTCATAATGTCAGTTTTTCTAACTGGCCGAAATCTCGTAAAAATGCCCGGCATTCATTCGTTCCGTGCCATTCATCACCCAACAGGGAATCTTCTGACTTGAGTTTGATGAGGGTGAGCAGGCTCGCTGTGGGCATGCATGTACAGCTATCACTGAGTGTCGCTGCTATCTTTCTCTATTGTTTTCTACGTTTTTGATTTTTACACAAAATATAATCATTTTATCGAAAAACGGCTCTGCTTGATTTGAGATATGCTTATTTAGATAAAGTATGCAAAAAATTAGACAAAAATATTCAACTGTGCATCCTCAAAATTCGGACGCGATTAGACATTCTGATAAAGGACCTTAAGACTTTTTCAGGCGCTAAATAATTTGTTCCAATCGGGCACTGAATGAGAGTTTTTTCCTTTATATTAGCAACAATTTCATGCATAAGAGATTTTTCTAAAAATAATATGTATATTTAACCATTGCTTGCCACTGGAAGTCCATATGGACCCCAGCACCTTTTCTAGCTGGAATTTGAGTACCTTAACTCAAGATCAGCGGGTTTTAAGTCACAGCCATTCATAGCTCATCAGTATATCTATCATTTACGACCAATATCATTACTCTAGGTAAGTTTGGCTGTCTGTGGCAGCCGTTTAAACAAGAGCGGATCATCGTACAGCCATTTGAATTGCTCATTTCCTCTTTGGAATCTTCCCTCATCGTTACAAGCCGAAAGAGGCCGGTCGTACTCGATCATGCGCGAAGCCAAAAAGAGCCAGTTAGCGCAATTTAAATGTCTAAATTTCAAGTTTGATACCATTCGCATGGGTAATACCTTAATTCAGAAGGGAAAATATTGCTTTTTTCCTTATGTTTGCAATTATTGATTCTTGCTAATGCATGGTGGCCATTATTTTTATCATTTTTCTCTCCCGGTTTTCTCCCGGTTCTCCCGGTAGAAATTCGTGATTTCTCCCGGTTTAAAAAAAAAAATACTGCT
>NC_046665.1:19373654-19384141 GCF_010883055.1 Belonocnema kinseyi | reverse complement strand
ATTTCGTGATTGGTTGTTCGAAAACACAGCGCTACAAAACGCGCGAATTATGAAATGCAGGAAATCTCCCGGTTTAATATTTCTCTCCCGGCTTTCTCCCGGCTTTCTCCCGGTTTCCTCCCGGTACAAGTTTCTCCCGGCTTTCTCCCGGTTCTCCCGGTTCGGTGGCCACCCTGCTAATGATATATATTCTTTACGAAGAAAAAACTGCTGAAAAAATCAGAGAGAAAAAAATCAAATATAAAACAGAATAGAATTTTATTTCTTCATGTACATACTTTTGAGACTTTTATATATACTTCGTAGTCACCAAAAATCACATGTTTAGCCAATTCATGCTATTTCCCGCATATTATTCTTACAATAATTTATTCTGAAGTTGCTTCATATTGCTTTTTAATGCAAAAGTCAATGGCAACTTTCAGACTAGTATATCATTACCCAAAAATAACTTTATAAACATTATTATTAAGTCATTCATGCAATTAAAAATAATCAAATTATTTTAGGAATTAATAAAACCCAAAAATAACTTTATAAACATTATTATTAGTTTCGTAATTTTACTATTTCCCTCACCAGTTTAAAATTAAAAATAATAAAATTATTTTAGGAATCAATAAAACCCGAAAAATGCTCAAGAAAGTGTAAAAAGAGCAACCGAATATTAATTGCGTTAAATTATAACGAAAAAAAGTACACATGAAACCATCACTTTCTTTATATGGTTTGCAACCATTGTAATAATTAAAAAAGTATCCAAATTATAATTAAATTAATTTGTCTCGACCTGGAAATTGAAAAAAAATCACCTAAGAAACCTGAAAATGACCGGGATGTCAGAGGTTGAAAAGTTAGTATTAATTTAAAATTCTAAACAAAATTTCATAAACGTTTTAAACTAATTGTACGTGTATCGATAGAATCCGGGATAAACCTGGGACACTTATTTTTGGTTGTGAGAGAATTTCAAAAATAATTTCAAATTTGAACTCTTATATGCCCTTCTTACATTTTTGTTATAAAGGGTACGAAGTAGTTTAGAAATTCATGAAAATTTTCATTTCAGACAATGTAGATGGAGAGAGATATATAATAGAGGCTAATAGATATAGTGATAATAATATATCATTAGGAGGATAGGCGCAAGTGGAAACCTATAGAGCTAAATATAAACATAAAAACGGGCCTGCCCCGTTTATCTCCAAAACTTTCGATTTTAAATATTCAGAACTTAAAATGTTTGGTTTTTAAGATCTGATGTTTTACAGAAAGACATTTTTGAAGATAATGGAAAAATTTTACTAACCCCCCCTCCCCCATTTTTCCGTTCACTGTGCTCGGTTTTTTCGTAATCATATTTTTTGTTAATTAATTTTCGCATTGTTCGTTTTTTCACAAATTGTATCACTATTATGTCGAGATTTTAAACATATTGTAATCGTGAATACAGTAAATATATAGATATCGTTTTTGCTGCAGCGGTATTCAATTGATAAGTATCAAGATAAACAAAATTAAATACTTTTACATTCTTTTATTATTCTATTAAAGATCAAATTGATACTTTTAGATTTTTTGGAAATATTTTAATCTCACATAAAACATAATAATAAAACATAATAACAGAATATTTTGTGTACTTCGAATCAGAAGATTTTTTAAAACTTTTTTTGTAGTGAATAATTTCCTCATGTCTGTTTAAATTGTATATTCTATTATATGTTTTTTCACAGAGTGAACACGTATGTGGATAATTTGAAATAAGAGATTTTTTTTCTGATGAATCATTTCCTCATGTCTGTTTAAATTATATTTTTGACTGAATGTTCTTTCACAAAGTAAACACTTATAAGCTTTGTGTGGAGTTTCACATTTTTCACTATGAACTTCATGGAAATGTCGACGTAAAGTTTTTCGCTGGAAAAAGCTCTTTCACAATAATCACAAACTTTCATTTTGACAGTATTTGTTTATCGCACCAACTGCAGTAATGACTTATTCGCCGGCACTCAGCTACTCGGCCTAGGAACTTTTCTATTTTGTGCATGATCGGATACGATCGGCCTCTTTCGGCTCGTAACGTTGACTTTTGTCTTTATATATGTAATAAGAGGTTTTACGAAGAATAAGCAAGCGTGGATGTAATCGAAGATGAAATGATACATTTATAAGCGATGATTTAAAGAGACAGACTGATTGCCCTCTCATTTTTTCAGTAATTTTTCTATATTAATTCTAAAAATATAATGAAATTCATTTATAATCATTGTAAAGAATAAATATAGTTAGCATGGATCAATCAATACAAACATAAGGAAAAAGGCAATATTTTTCTTTCTAAATTAAGGTATTAGTCGTTGACTTTTGTGTTAAGTGGCAATATTAACCTTCCAGCGGGCGTGATGTCGTAAAATTTACGACAATTGCCCAAATGCCCCTCCCCTACATGAACCACTTATTATTATGCGCTGAGCTTCCACCTATTCCAAGATCAAGCTCTTTCTGAACTGTAGACAGACAATTTTGCAAACAATTGTTTGTTATCCGCGTCTTTATGTGTAAGTATGTTACCTATCCTGTACTATTTTATGTGATTTTTTCCACATTTATATCGTCCCACAGTGGGACAGAATCGCTAAAGGCTGGCCAAAAGTATAAAATGGGCCAAATTATGTTACTCGGGGGTTTTTTGGATCGCTGAATACGAATTCGAGATCAAAACTTTCGAAAACAAAATGGCGGATCCAATATGGCGGACGAGTACACTAAATAAATTAGGGGTTGTTTTTGGGGGTTGTGGAAAATTATTGTGAGATTGGAAACATAATATGGGGTTTTATAAAGGTGGTGCTTATGACTATTCTTTATTTGACATTTTTACGGCTGTTTTACATAACGACATTTCGGAATTGTTTCGTGCGGTGATAGGGGTGAATTTCAAGGGATTGTCGAATATTCAATTAAAAAATTTTATGGCTGTTTTACATGGACACACTTTGGAATCGTTTCGTTAAAAGTGATAGGGTTGAATTTGAGGGGTTGCTCAATATTATTGATAGGTTTAGAACATACCCTGCTGTTTTAGAAATGTTAACCGGGGCTTCTGTTTTTAGTTCAAAAATTTTGTGGCTGTTTCACATGGAAACACTTTGGAATTCTTTCGTTAACTTGGATAAACCCGAATGTCGTAAAATTTAAGACACGCGCTCGCTAATGGGAAAATAAAGGACGCGCCCGCTGAAAGGTTAAGCAATTTCAGAATAAATTATTGTAAAAATAATAAGCGGAGGATTATTTGAATGAGCTAATAATAGTGTTTATGACGTTATTTTTGGGTTTTATTAATACTTGAAATAATTTTATTATTTTTAATTTTAGTCTGATGAGGGAATTAGTAAAATTACGAAACGTTGCTTTATTACAATGTTTGTTTCAATAATTACAAACATAAGGAAAAAGAAATATTTTCCTTTCTAAATGAAGGTATTACCCGTGCGAATCGTATCAAACATTGAATTTAGGCATTTGAAATTACGCGGCAACTGCCTCTTTTCGACTTCGTGCATGGTCGGGTACGACCGTCCACTTTAGGCTCATAGCAATGGGGGAAGGTTCCAAAGAGGAAATGAGCATTTCAAATGGCTGTACGATGATCCGCTCGTGTTCAAACTTACCTGGGGGAAATATGGACCCCAGTGTGTCAAGAACGTTCAAAATTGATTTTCTGGAGTGAATATTTTTTTCAGTATATAATGGCTTAAAAATGAAAAATAAATCGTTTAAACTTTATTAGGAACGATTTTATTTTTTAACATGTAAACAATGTCTTCTACGCAAGAGGAAAGATGATAAAAAAATACGAAGTGCTTGCTCATCATGTCAACGTCCTACTTGTGCTATACACAGTGTTGTCATATGTAATAATAGTGTCGATATTTAAATTAATTGTAATCTTTTTGTAAGTAATCATCTAATTTTCAAATTTTAAACAAATTTTTTTATGATTTCTTATTTTTGTATGCTCTGATAAACTGATTTTTGATTGAAAATGCAAATTTGACTTTTTTTTAGCGAAATTCCAACCTTCATTTCTCAAAATAAATATGTTTTTTACGATAGATAATTTAATACTATTTTTTATCATAATAGCATACTAGAAGAAGACAACCCAAAATTTTTAGCTCCTTTTACAAAAAACGTAAAAACATGCTTTTTTTGTAAAAACAGTTATTTTGCCAATTTCACCAAATTCAGTAATTTTCTTAACATACTTAAATATTAATTGTGTCTATAAAACCTATACAGAGATTTTAGTAAACACTCAAAGATAAAAAATTTTTTAAGTAAATCTATCGAGTAGTTTTGTTTTTATTAACAATTTTTTACGCTGGGGTCCATATGGATCCCAGGTGGCAATCGTGTTACTTAGCAGAAGTGTAGCAAGCAAGGGTTAAAATAAATAAAAACACTACCAACATCTAAATTTTTACGTAAATTAGATGCTCACAACCTCTTAATAATTTCTTTTTTAATCAAAAAACATTAGGAGAATATTTTCTCATCGAGAGAAACAAAACATCACGATTACGGACGCCCAAAAATAATAACTAATTTTTTGTGAACCACCCTAATATTTATATATGATGGGAAGATTATATAAAAAGTAATTTTTTTTTGTCGAAACATGATCTATTTATAATTTATTAAAGTATCATTTTCAAATTACATTGATAAATAATAAAAATTACTACATAGATAACCTCAGGTGACCGATGTTTTATATATGGTAAAAATCTTATGCGGCTTAGCGGTCAGAAATTTCGTTTATTTTAGGTCCAGCTCATTTGTCAACGTTTCGGACTGGTACCAGTCCCTCTGTAAGACTCTACAAGGAGCGATACATATGTTAGATCGTGAACGATTGTTCAAAATAGCGAAAGAACATTAACATACCTTGTTTCGACCGAAGTCAAAAGATTCCAAATAAATTAGAATAAAAACGTGAGAGAAGGCTTGAACATTGAAATTTTTATATCTATGCCTAGAATGGAAGACGGATCTATATAAATTATTTTATTTTAGTTTTCTAATATATAGTTATAAAGGAGCCTAAAATTGTAGAGATTGTTGTGAAATATTACCTTGAATTTAGAATAAAGTTCTATTTTGATGGCGTGGTCTTGCGGTTTTTTGAGGTTATGTACTGATATTAAAATATCTTTGAGGAAGTGGGTTATTGCAGTCACGTGGTACTAGCGAACACGTGGTCGCAAGAACATAATTTCCTCAATTTAAATCAAATTAAATTCTAACTGTTAATGTATAATGCAATTGAGTTATGTTAGAATATTTTTGATTAGTTTTACTTAGTTAAAATTAAATTATGATATAAAGCGCTCAAGCCTTGAATGTCTGTAAGTAAATTAACAGATTTTTTGTGAGCTATTATGTGAATCATTTCAAGAATTTCTGTTTCAGTTTTATTTTTTTAGTGGCCAAATAATGGGATTGTTGTAATCGAAGTGTGCGTTCCCTTTGAGTTTGACCTATGTAGACTCATCCACATAGGTTAAAAGTTAATTGATTGACGACGTGCGTTTTATGGATTTTTTCTATGGGATATTTTTTGGATTTGTATAACTTCTGAAGTTTGTTACCAGCTTCAAAGACTATTAATCGTTCTGAATCTTTAAATGTGTTTATTATATACATTTTTTCCTTATAACTTTGCTGCTCCATTACGATCGTAACGCTCCCTCTTTATCAGCCTCAGTGATGACCAAGTTTGGACGTGCTTTAGGAAATTTTTCAGTTTGAGAAACCTTTTTAATAGTATCGGAACAATCAAGTTTTCTGAAATTGTCACCTTTAAGTAACCAACTTTGTGCGTGAAAAGCTATATTTGACCTAATGGTGTCTTATTGTTTAGTATTGAGTTTATGAATTTTACTTTCAACTTCAATAGTGAGATCATCCGAGGAGAAGTTTTTACGATCGTAAAGAAGAGCAAAGTTTTTTCCTAAAGATAGAATTTCAACAACCTCGTATGGAAATTCGTGTGTCAGAAAGGTTCATCATCCATTTGGATTTATAACATGATATACTTTTCTCTTAATAATTTTCTAAATTAATGATTTTATTTTTTGATGTGAATTTGAGTTTGTTTTTAAAGATTTATCATTGGAGTTAATAAGGCGATTGATGAATTTCTCAGAGACTAAGTCGCAAAATCTGCATTCTAAATTGTCAATTTTTATGGTGAGATTTCTAATTTCCAAATTTTGGTTGATTTCCTAATCTAAAATTTGAAATCTTAAGATCCTAAACATAATGTCCAATTTTTTCTTTTCCTTTTCTGAAAACACATAAATGTGAATTTTAGTGATATTTTCTATATGTTTGGAGTGAGATTCTTGACTTTGGCAACATGTAGGAACTTGAGTTGACTTTTTAAGTTCACTATCTTTCTTGAGTTTTCTATCCATTTTCTCACCACGACTCCGACACCCTGGGCTTCTTCCTCATCCATTCTTCCATAGAAGCGCATGCTTCGGTGATGTTTGTTGTTTAAAGCCATATTCAATTAAATATAGATAACCTTCCCGAAGTTGTATATATGGTAAAAAACTTATGCGACTTAGCGGTCAGCAATTTTATTTATTTTAGGTTCAGCTCATTTGTCAACCTTTCGGACTGGTACCAGTTCCTCTTCAAGACGCTACAAGGGGCGATACAGAGGTTAGATCGTGAATAATTGTTTAAAATAGAGAAAGAACAAATAAGATACCCTGTTTGGACCGAAGTCAAAATATTTCAAATAAATGATAAAAAAAGTAATAGAAGGCTTGAACATTGAAATGTTTACATCTGTGGCTAGAATGGAAGATGGGTCTATAGAGGTTATTTTATTTTAGTTTTCTAATATATAGTTATGAAGGAGCCTAAAGTTGTAGTGATTGTTGTGAAATATTACCTTGAATTTAGAATAAAGTTCTTTTTTGATTTTCATACTAGAGGACATAACCCCAAAACTGCTCGCGCAAAAATTGTTTTAAATGTGTTTTTAACTTCGGTCTAAACAGGACATGTTACTTGTTCTTTCGCTATTTTAAACAATCATTCACGATCTAACCTCGGTATCGCTCCTTGTAGAGTCTTGAAGACAAACTGGTACCAGTCCGAAACGTTGACAGATGAACTGCACCTAAAATAAATAAAATTTCAGACCGCTAAGCCGTATAAGTTTTATACCATATATACACCATCAGTCACCTAAGGTTATCTATATTTAATTGAATATGACTTTAAACAACAAACATCACGGGAACATGTGCTTCTATGGAAGGATGGATGAGGAAGAAGCCCAGGGTGTCGGAGTCGTGGCGCGAAAATGGATAGAAAGCACAAGAAAGATCTTATAAAAAAAACTGACAATTTAGAATGCAGATTTTGCGACCCAGCCTCTGAAAAATTGATTACTCGTCTAATTAACACCAATGATAAATCTTTAAAAACAAACTCAAATTCGCATCAAAAAATCAAAAATTTAGAAGATGATCAAAAGAAAAGTATACCATGTAATAAATCCAAATGGATGATGGACCTTTCTGACACATCAATTCAACTTTGCTCTTCTTTACGATCGTAAAAACTTCCCCTCGGATGATCTCATTACTGAAGTTGAAAGCAAAATTTATAAAATTACTCTTTAACAGCAAGACACCATTAGGTCAAATATAGCTTTTCACACACAAATTTGGATACTTAAAGGTGACAATTTCACAAAACTTGATTTTTTGAATACTATTAAAAAGGTTTCTGAAACTAAAAAATGTCTTAAAGCACAACCAAACTTGGTTATCACTGAGGCCGATAAAGGGCGCGTTAAGGGCGTAATAGAACAGCTAAGTTATAAGGAAAAATTTTTAGATCATTTACAAGATGAAAAGGTTTATGAAAAGGTTATATGGAACCCCTTAAACAGAATAACAAAAGAAAGGTATGTTTTAGTCAAAAACTGGGCACATGCGAATTTAATTTCTGATAATATATCCTTAAATCTAAGACCGTCGAACGCACAAATTGCCAGAATATATGGCCTACCTAAAATCCATAAGGTAGCGCCTCTTAGACCGATTACCTCTGACATCGATACACCATGTGTAAAAATAGAATCGCTTTTACAGAGTGCATTTCAACCTATTTTAGGCCAAACTGACACATTTATAAAAAATAGTTGCACTTTATTGAAAAAATTATAACCATTACTATTCCAGATAATTATTTCACTTTCATTTCTTTGGACGCGGAATCGATTTTCGCTAACATTTCTAGGAATAAATCAACTGAATGTATAAAAAACGTTGGTTACAAATCCAAGACCACACATGTTCGACAAAAGAAGCCTTTGTAGAAAAGACAACATTTGTTATGGAAAATACCTATGTACAATATGAAGATGAAATTAGAAGCAAAAAATCTGGGTACACATGGGCTCCCCCATTTCTGCAGCTATACCTAATCTGGCATTAGAAGATATAGTGGAAGAGATCCTAAAGAATCTTTCCTATAAAGTCCCTTTTTTCTTTAGGTACATAGATGATATTCTCACCTGTGTACCGGAGGAAAAGATAGATGACTTGTTTGACATATTCAATAGAGCTGACTCGGTTCTTAAATTTACTCTGGAAAAATCAACTGACAACAATAGAATAAAGTTTCTTACTGTGACTGTAATGGTAGAAGATGGACGTGCAATCTTAAATTGGTACTACAAAGCTACATGGTCAGGCCGTTACCATCACTTTCATTCCCATCATCCGATCACTGTAAAAATAGGCGCAATTTACTCTTTGGTAGACAGGGCCATAAAACTAGCCGGTCAAAGCTTCCAAGAAGAAAACTTAGCTTTAGCGAAAAAAAAAATTAATACAAAATAGATATCCCGAAAAAGTCATAGCCTCTAAAACAAGCCTTAAACTGTGTAATATCTTCAATGTTAATAATGATACTAACAATTAACCTGAGAATGGAAGTGATGACGTTCCCAAAAATGTGATGGTCTTTCCATACGCTGATATTTCCTTCAAGAAAATGGAACACATTTTTAAAGATTTAGAACATTAAATAATTTTTTTAACGGTATGAAACTTCAGAAGTTATACAAATCCAAAAAATATCCCATAGAAGAAATTCATAAAAAGCACGTCGACTATGAATTAACTTGTAACCAATGTGGATAGATCTACATACTAGTAGGTCTACATAGTAGGTCAAAATCAAAGGGAACTTGCAGCTAGAATAAAGGAGCATAAAATAGATGTGAACAACTTTTGTACTAAGACAGCCTTGGGAAAACATGCCGTCACTATGTTTCACACATTTGATTATAAACATCCCATTATTTTAGCAATAGAAAAAAAATTAAAACTAAAAGAGAAATTCTTCCTCAAAAATATTTTCATATCAGTACATTACCTCAAAAAACCGCAAGACCACACGTCATTGCGTTAGCCCTTGCTAAATTTTAGCACAAAACTTGACTTAAAACAAAAAAAAAATGGATTTCGGAAGATCAATTGATAAAAATTTTTCTTAGAAACTTTTAAAAAAATGTTAACAGGAACAAAAATTTGCCAAAAACACATTTAAAACAATTTTTGCGAGAGCAGTTTTGAGGTTATGTCCTCTAGTATGAAAATCAAAAAAGAACTTTATTCTAAATTCAAGATAATATTTCACAACAATCTCTACAACTTTAGACTCCTTCATAACTATATATTAGAAAACTAAAATAAAAGAACGTCTATAGACCCATCTTCCATTCTAGTCATAGATGTAAACATTTCAATGTTCAAGCCTTCTATCACTTTTTTATAATTTATTTGAAATATTTTGACTGCGGTCCAAACAGGGTATGTTATTTGTTCTTTCTCTATTTTAAACAATTATTCACGATCTAACCTCTGTATCGCTCCTTGTAGAGTCTTGAAGAGGGAATGGACCAGTCCGAAGTGTTGACAAATAAGCTGGACCTAAAATAAATTAAATTTCTAACCGCTAAGCCACATACATTTTTTACCAATAAAAATTACTGGAGATTATAGTGCATAAGCGGTAATCATAAAATGAAACAATTTTTGTTCGACAAAGTCTTACATTTGATTCAGCTTCTCGATGCCGTCGCTTGAGCATGCCAATTTTCTTCGAACGACTCGCGAAAATTCAAAAAGTGTTCGTAGATTTTCTGCCGGTTACTCGTGTTTTTTTCGCTAAGCTGTGCTTTCTACATCTTCTATTTCGGATTGAAAGTAATGAAATTCGGATTTGTGGATGCCAAATCGTATTTATGAACAAATTTTCTATTGGAACAACTATTTTTTAAAGTAATACAGTCTGTCAAGTTAAAGCGTGGGTGGCTTTACTCGCAGTCGGTAAGGTGTATCGACATGATTTTGGTGTCAAAATATTAAGAAGAGCTCCCT
>NC_046665.1:19369099-19373554 GCF_010883055.1 Belonocnema kinseyi | reverse complement strand
GAAAGAGGGAGCTCTTCTTAATATTTTGACACCAAAATCATGTCGATACACCTGACCGACTGCGAGTAAAGCCACCCACGCTTTAACTTGACAGACTGTATATATCGTAATAATACCTCAATTTCAACGTAAAACGCGTTCTCCATAATTTCCTTGTCCATGAGAGTTTTGCAAGTCTCTATGTTTTCTCATCTTGGAACCATGCCTCAACATCCTTATTCGAATGAATTTCAGAGAAAGTACCAACTTTAACAAGTCTGTGACTTTGGAAAATGTTATCTCAGGAACATTCTTCCAAGCGCTTACTACGGCAAAAGCTGTGCCAAACAGTCTCCAACTTTGACGAAGTTGACAATATTTCCAGATTTGTCATCAAATAGCATTCGTCAAAAAAAGATTTTTTTTATAATTTCTCTTCATACTTTCAATAAGGCTCAGATCCATCGAAGAAGATATAATACCCTGAATTAACGATTGATTTTGTTTAACTCTTCTTCCGATGAATGGCAGGGCGCTTTGTCTATTATTAACAAAAACTTTTCGTTTTCAACCGGTTTTCGAACGTGAACATTTTCAAAAAGTACAGGTTTTCATTATGTTATACATTAAACTTGTAAATAATGAACCCTGCACCATAGTTTCAAAGATAGAATGGGAAGTAGAGAGACTGAAAATAGTTGAAAGATTGTTTTGAAAATGCAAATTAATAAGATATTTCTCGTTGAATAATTGGCTTTTGTTAAACGCATTTATAAACAATAGTTCTCGGGAATTACTATTGAAAATTAAATTGTATTAATAATGAATTAGTTAAAGTATTTAAATTACTATGGCTCGTCAATTATGAATGAGTGTCATAAAGTAAAAAATATAGCAAAACGAAAAAATAATTGTTTTCCCAAGAAACGTATCATACATTTTCGATTACTATCATTTTTAAAGTTAATGTTGATTTCCTTTCTGAAAGTATTCCAAATAGAAGAATTTCTAGAAAATCTACTTTGTCTCGCGCAGTTTACTGGCATTTCAACATTTGCAGTTCGAAAACGTCTTGGTCAGGCAGATTTTCCTATTATAAGAAACTGAATTTTGTGTGATATGGTAGCATTGGCGCAATTCATGATCGTAACTCTTTGTTTATTTTATTTGAACCGAGACGCGCATTTTTTATCTGAAAATGCAAGTGTTTTGACTATCGGTGGTTTTTGGAGAATTTCAGTCTCGTCGGCATTATACACGTTGTTCAAGAACAGCCCATAGTTGACCAGAAATTGTCTAATTATGGACCGGGCGTTATATGCTGATTCAGTGTCTGTAGATAAGTTTTCTCCAGCCAGTTTTATTTCTCGCATCCTATGTCGTGCTTTAAACATCGCTAACCTGCCCACGCTAGATTTTATTTTTTTCGCATGTATATTCAATATAGACCTTTGATCATTTAGTCCTTTATTTTCCTTATCAGACTCTGTCCATTCAGTTTCTTTTTGCTTCGCTTTTTTCTTTTCGTACTCCTCTTTCTCCATTTTTGTAAGTTCTTCGTTCATCATTAAAGCCTTCTCTCGGAACAACAATCCATTTATCGTAATACCCTGGCTCCATTTCTGTTTTATACACTAAACGAGTAAACATTCCATTACAACATGTTGGCCTTTGGTTAGCCAATGTCTTTTTTTTAGTATGTAAGTTACTACTGCTTGACGCATATTGTATTTTTGCAGCATCAACTTTCACCATACCCTCTTCAACGTCTTGTACCAAACGAAACTTCTCTGTTGCAGATAGTATGATTTTATCTCCCTGCTTTGCTTTCGAGTTTCACCTAGATTGGTCCGTATATTTACAATATGCCGTCACTAAAAAATATGATTAAAGTATGAAAAAATGCATTCGTTTTAAAAATATTACTTCCAAATTTGACAACTCTCGAACGTATTTTTCACAAATGACCTTTGAATTCGAAGCTTAAAATAGCAAGTCGTAGATTTAAAGTTTCTAGTTAAGATTTTACCTTACCTTTTCCCTCGTTCTCCACGTTTTTAAAGGTCTACAAAAACAATTGACAAACACTTAAAAAAGACTGACATGCATGATGCGCAAATTAATCAGTGATACTAATGAAACGCGCCTTTTTCCGCTGCGCATATACCGAAAAGCATTATTATTGATAGTACATACTTATTGATTTTAAATGGAACAACGATTTTCGGCACATGCGCAGGTGAAAAAGTTGCTTACAGCGCGCGCATCGCTACAAGACCGGAGCGAACAATGAACATCGCTTGACAAAAAAAACCTTAGTGCCGCGGTAGAAGTAGGAGTACCCACAGCCTCAAGGGGATGTCCCCACTTGAAGGCTGCTTTTTGCGCTTTTTTAGATTTTTTCTTTGGCGCAATATAAAAACATACAAATTGGAACTTTTTACCATATATTTAGTACTATTTTTAAGAGTATATCAGAATTTTGTCAGATCGAAACATCGCTGAATTGGAATCTATAGCGCTGTTCAGCCACCTATCTTTTGAAAATTTCTGTCTGAATTTTTGTGATTTTTGCGACTATTTCAACAGGATAAAAAAATAACAGCTTAATAGATCAGAATAGTCCTAGTTCGGGCGAGAACTACATGCATACTGAATGCACCAAAAAAACTTGTGCGGAATCAGTTGGAAAGATTTTGAGATACCATGGGTACCAGTTAGAAAAATACAGTTTAGAGAAAAACGCGTTCAGCACAGCGCTCGCTCGCAAACTTCTCGCGGGAGAAACATATGATGATTCTAGTGCGCACTTCGGTGCGCATGTGTTAGCTTTATACTGACTCTGTAGCCGTGCATATTAAGCTGTGATCAGGTATTGTGTGATTCCATAGATAGTGTTAAAACAGTACGTTTGATATCTAAAAAAACTAAGCGGACTGTCCACTTGGTGATGGGACTGACAGCGTTCTGACCATCATTTACCCGTCACTAAGTGGTCACGTGTTGAAAATGGGTAAATGCGGTAAAACTCAAAATAAGAAGAAATAACTAATTAAAAGTAATTAAATACATTTTTAAATCATTTTTGCACGAAATTCGCGTTGAAATACATAAATTATTGTAAGATGAGATAAAAAGAGACTGTAAATAATAATGAAATACATGTGCGGTGTGCCAAATAACCAACAAATCTTGAGCCTTACGCGTAAGAATTTTGGGAACAAAAGTTTTATACTGAAGGTATATTAAAAGAAAAAGAGCCAAACCTATTCCTTTTAATCGACTTCGCAATATTTAACAAAAGGGTATTAGGGAATGAAAAAATTGAAGACTGTAAAAGAAGGAATGGAAATAATTAAAATAATTTAACTTCTTCTAAAGACTAAATTGAATTTAATTATCTGGCTATTTTTTTATAATAAATGGATGTTTTATAATACTTTGTAATGGGGCGGGGGGAGTAGATATGATGTAAACGTTACAACATATTTTTATATTTATTTTAATCTGGAAAATTGCATCCGCTTCCAGCGAAATCGCGGTAAAATTTCAGCCACAACCACGTCTCACGACCGTGAGATAGGTGGTTACAGTCTGTAAAGGAATCAATACGACGATCCAGCAAAAGTCTCGTGCATCCTAAGAACACGGAGCGACCCAAGGACAACCGCCTTTTGCATTTTTCCCGCAAGTGTTCTAGCATATTGTTGACACGCAGGGATGCTTTTTAGGCCATTGGTAAGTGAAAGCTTGGCACCTACAAGAGCGCCGATGATAAGGACGATCAATTTAGCAGAATATTCCGGGTACAATCGTTGCAACTCCCTTATAAGGTCTCGATACCTCTCTTTCTTTTTATTCTCCTTGGCTATGACGTTTTTATCAGCTGGTGCCGAAAATTCGATAACGAACATGGTTCGCTTCTCGAAGTCAAGAAGAACCATGTCAGGCCTCGAGTGAGTAACAGAAATAATTGTCGAGAATATAATGTTCCAGTACATGCGGCACTTCCCATTCTCGACAATTGACATAATTTTCCTAGGAGCATTTAGAGGAGAGATATTAAGGTGAATGCCGTAGGAGTGACAGAGATGGTAATAAAGCACTCTTAGTGCCGCATTGTGCCTTTGAATGTACGTCGTTCCCACGTGAGTTGGACAACTAGATAGTATGTGAGCTAAATGCTCGGGATGTGCATGGCACGCCCTGCAGTTATCATCAGGAATGTCTTGGCTCAAAATGTGGCGACGGTATGTTAAGGTGGAAATGACACCGTCTTGGCGATCCGGGCGATTTAAGGAAAGCAAACGTTAGCTCACAAGACATTGACTGATCCTTCACATTTCTGTGAAGATACCGTACATCCTTTTATCGAGGAGCTGTTCACGAAAGTTTTTCTCTTGTGCTTTCTTAATCCGGGCTTTCAGGAGTGAGTAATCGAGATGGATTAGATTTGATGCATTTTGCTCACCCCTA
>NC_046665.1:19366350-19368999 GCF_010883055.1 Belonocnema kinseyi | reverse complement strand
TCTGTCGGATGAGACGTTTGTATCTGCTTCGGAGAGTATCCTTTATAGATGTCACATCCTGAATACGGCTCTGTGACACGCCCAGGTATGTATAAGTCTCTCCAGCGCAAAGGTGTCGCATGGCGCTTCTATCAACGAGCTCAGGATCTTCAGAAATGCCATTAAGTCTTCCTCGCTTCAAATAAACCTTGGCGCATTTGTCTAACCCAAATTCCATTCAAATTTCCTTAGTATATCGTTCGACACTCCCTAGAGCTAGATGGAGTTGCTCTTTGTTCTTAGCATAGATCTTAAGATTATCCATGTAAAATACATGAGTGACCTTGTACATTCGATCTGCCGGTTTCCCGCACAAGTATCCGTCGGAATGGCGAAGTGTTAGAGATAGTGGCAATAATGTAAGGCAAAAGAGGATTGGGCTCATGGTGTCGCCCTGAAAGACACCTCTCTGAAAGGCGACCTTGTTAGTTGTCACACGATTTCTTCCAGATGAGATAGTAAAATCTGGTTTTCCAAAGCGGCATCAATCTCTCTATGCACCCAACTATTTGCGGATGAACCTTTAAGATTTCCAAAAGACAGATGATAAGTCTATGGGATGTCGAATCGAAAGCTTTCCGATAATCAATCCAGGCCATCGATAGGTCACGCTGGTAGAATGCTGCATCTTTGCAGACACATCTATCAATGAGCAGGTTCTCCCGACATCCGACTACGCCTTTCTTTGAGTCACGTTGTTCATACATTTCTTGCAACACAAGTTCAATTGCCCGAACAATCCTATCATTTAGGATAGCTGTGAATATCTTATAAAGCGTGTTCACACAAGTTATTGGCCTGTAATTCTTCGGGTCAGCTAAGTTGCCTATTTTCGGCAGAAGTATTGTGCGCCCTTCCACCAAACACTCTGGAATCGGCTCTTCCGACTTCAAATATGAGGTGAAAATACGGGCCAAATGCTGATGGGTTGAAGAAAACCTCTTCCACTAGAAGGTTTTGATACAATCTGGTCCCGGTGCGGAATAGTTCTTTATCCCTCTTAATACTTTTTTCACCTCCTCGGTAGTGATGGGTGGGCATTCTTTATCAGGTGTTATGAGGGCAACACATAACTCCTTGAAGATCTTTATATTTTCTGAGTCTTCGTCCTGTCTATGCTGAACTTCGTAGACTTCTCTCCAAAATACTTCGACCTCCTCTGGTTTGGGTGGATGTTGGACAGTAACTGGAGGGTCTTGAAAGAGTCGAGATGGGTCAGAGAGAAACTGTTGATTCTGTCTGACCCTCCTCTCCCTCCGCTCTAGACTTCTCTTAGCGTCAGATAGTATCCGTATTCTCTCAACAATATGCTACCTGATGGTCAGCAGCTTTGACTTGTTAAATGTGTGATAATGGGTCCGGAGTTCGTGCGCGAACTTTCGAACCTTGGCGGTAAAATTCCTGCCAGATGTGATGTAGTCAATCACACACTGAATGCGGGACGCGTACTGTCTTGCCCAGCCAACCTTTATGGCAAGTTGATGCATTCGTATTTTGGTCTAATGATCAACCGTTGGTTTTGTTTTACGGTTCGCATCGGCCAAAGCTCTTGCTGCATTATACACACAATAATTGATAGCCCAGAGGTCGGATTCTCCGGAAAAATGTCCACGAAGCTCGTCATCCATTTCAGCCAGATCTTTAGGCTTGAGAGAAACCTTGGTGTTGATGTTTCTCCGGGTCGTAAAGCGTCGCTCTTCATCTATTGGATGCCTGCCTGCGGTTGGTCTTAGTGTCGCCTCTCTTTCTCTGTTGCCGCCTTGTTCTAGTTGTGGTGGAGTAGGCGTTCCGCTTACATAGCCCCTTTTACGGAGTAGTTCAGCATGGTTTCGCAGACGTTGCTGCGAAAAAGTGCGATAGCTCCGGGTGTTTCTCGCAACACAGAGCATGCAGCCGTGCCATGTAACCCCGTTCAGGGGCCACACTCGCATCGTAGCACTCTAGCAAGTCGTGATTCAGTCGCTCCGTCCACCCAAAGGTCGAGAGATCCTGACGATCTATCGGATTGAATCCATTTTCATGGGTCCCCCAGCTATAGATTGATCGGCATTGTTGGCCGATCCATTGTCGGGAGCCCTGCGCGTTCTGTTGTTTTGAACCGCACTTACTACAACTATGTTTGGAGTAGTCATTGTTGTTCCCACGAGAAGCTAGGGAAAGGGGTTCGTCCATCCTTGTAGAGCCCCGCATGCAAGGATAAGGCTGCGTACTCTGAGAGGTTGCCCGGTATCCCAGAGTCACCGTTCTAGACACCTCATCCAGGTGCCATTCAGCTTTCGGCACGGTTTTCACACCTCCGCTTGGGGGTTAATTCCTTCGGGACCACCCCTGGACAATTGTCCGCGACTGCCTATTTATTTTTGTAACCATATTCAGCAGAAACCCTTGGTATATCGACCCTCTATCCGCAACCCGAGGACGCGTTCGGTGGCTTTGTCATAGGCCCTTCGGTTTAATTCTAGAGGAATCAAAACCGAATGGAAATTTTTTAGAGTGACTTGCCCTCTAGAGTAAAAATAAATGTTGCCATGTATTTTTGGATCCCCCTTTTGAAGCATAACCCTTATAAATTCATTCTAGTCGTCACAAGAGACTTCCAGAAAGAATTTC
>NC_046665.1:19358873-19366250 GCF_010883055.1 Belonocnema kinseyi | reverse complement strand
AAAAGTCCTAAAGGAATGCTGACTCTGTCCACGTTTCCAAGCATATAGAACAGTGGAATGGAGCCTTTGAACTCACAAACTATGTAAACAAGCCGCGGAGAAAATGACCTGCCAAGAAACCCCAGTAAGCCCAGTAAAAAATTAAAGAACGGAAGTCTTGGCTCCTTCGCAACCAGGGTTACGTCTTCTCAAAACCACTCCAGTCTACTGTTCAAGCAGACCAGAAGGCTATTTAAATAATATTTAAATAGAATACATTCAATTACTTTTCTGACTGTATAGTGTATAGAACTAATATATTAACCGTTTTCTAATTGTTTAAACAATAACTTTTTTCTAAGTAGTTATAAAATCGTTTTTTCAGAACTAAACAAAATATTGAATGATTTCGAGAAAGAAAATTCTGTTAAAAATGTAATTTCATTGTTTAAACAATTTTTATTTGTTAATCATCCACACACAATTTGAAGGAAATTTGAAGAAAAAACAATAATTAATTTTATGAAGAATGACATAAAGCTTTTAGCAGAATTTAGTACTCCTCAAAGTTATTCAATATTATGTTTAATTGATTAAATACAATTTTTTAAATATTTTTGGGAAAAAAGAATGGTTTAAACAGTCAGTTTCTTCACAAAATTAAAACAAGGTTAATATATTTTTTTATACACCATACAGTCATAAAAATAATTATATGTCTTCTATTTTATAATATTTTTCACAAGTTTTCAAAAGAAAATTGCTTAAGCAAATACACATCATGTTTTGAAAAAATTTCACTATCCAAACAATGATTAACTATAACATTTCATGTAGAAAATAAGATATTTCGGGGAAAAATACACGTTTGAGTAAGTTGCATTTATTTAAACAATTACAAATTGCTTATAAAGTCAAGGGGGAAATTCAAGTTGTCTAATAGTTTTATTTTTAGCTCATATTTGGGACCCTTTTTGGGGTGGGGTGGGGGGGTTAAAGGTGGGTTAGAAATTAAAGTTATTAATATGGTCTTATTTCGTAGACACACCTCTTCAATTCTTAGAAAACTTCGCACGTCTTGATTAAACCAGAAAGTATGTATCGGATCAAAGTGTAATTTCCAACGTTGAATTTTTTATTAATCATTGAAACTTAGAAACTACAATTTCGAAATAATCGCTTGATCTGCCTCAGTTCTGAGATTATAAGGCCGTATTTTCAATTGATTGGTGAAAATTTTTTTAATTTTAAGGCAACTTTTTCTGTAACCATACTTTTATGGGCATAAAACTTTAATGACACCATGAATTATTGTTCAAAATATTATAATTTGTTTAAAATATGAGTTTTACCAAATTTATCAGTTTGAACCGTCATTACTGGTATTACCGGTAAAACTAGTAAATTTACCCGTCATACGGGTACGTTCCCATCTCTATGTCCAGTATGGAAGAACGTCGCATTTCAACGCGATGTAGCGGACGACGAAGTTGGAAGGAGAAGGGATACCCGCGCTTAGAATTCCCTTATGGCCTGGTACCCATACTAGGATAATCTCACATTCCACCGCTGTAAGGGAGACGAGATGATTTCTGATAAGGAAGATAAGGTGAGATTAAATTTTATTGGGATTGGTTAAAGAGACTTTCCAAGACACTTTACGAGTTCGTAAAAATAACTACTTTTTTTAAATGTATGTTTTATAATGAAATCTAGTGTATAATGAGTGGCTATTGCCTGAATAGAAAAAATGGTTGCAGCGTAATTTATTTCCATTGATGTGTAAGTTGAACAGCGGGCAAACCGAGGCACAGCCTGCAGAATTGCCATCTTGAGACTTTGAGCCGTCCGTATAGAAAACCAAGGTGATGTATTTCAGAAGTAGAAACATCGTAATAGATTACGTTTGGAAGATGAACGGACAAACAGTGGAAAGGGTTAAGGAGTTCTGTTACTTAGGTTTTTGGTGTGAGACAGGAGGGGGAAGCGAGCTGCAGGTGAGGAAAAGAATTGTATGTGCGAGTAAAGTAATGGGTCAAGTATGGGGCATAGGAAAGAGAAGGTTCAAGGACGATTGCGGAATAAGGGTCTGGTTGTTTGATGTGTTGGTTTAGGTGGTGTTGAGTTATGGAGTGGTGATCTGGGTTTGGAAGGAACATAGGATAGTAGAGAGAATACATGCGAGATTTCTGAGGTGGGTAATGAGGGTTAGCTGAGGTTGCCCAGGATACATGTTAAGAGAATAGTTAGGAAGGGAAAAAATAGTTACTAGACAAATTAAGAGAGTCTGGAGGTTTGAAGAGAAGCTAAAAAGGGGAAAGGGAAGCAGAATAACTCAAGCATGTTTGGGCGAAATTCGGAACAATCAGGCGAGAGGAAATTTGGGAAATTCAAAATAGGAGGAAGAAAGGAGAAAAATGAGAAGGGTTTGTAAGATACGAGAAGGGGCTTTGGAGTGGCAGGATATAGAATTAGAGTTATTAGTTAAAAAAGGAGAAGAGAGATGGGCAAAGATTATAGATTCGCGGAACAATAGATGGTATAGGATGCTCAAAGGGTTGACGGAACCAGAATATCTGCAAAAAATAAAAAAGGAAGACAAATGGAGTAGGATTATACTGTTTAGAATGGGAGTCATGGGCACATGTTTTAGAAAGGTGCACAGGAGAGGAAGATGGGCAGTTGAGTGTGAATGAGTGTGCAAGATGGATTTTGGATGGTAATGGACAGTGAGTGATGTGGAGGAAGAAATTGGAAGAAGTAAGGGAAAGCAAGGGAATAGGGCAGAGCCAATCGGTTGATCCTGAAAAAGGAAATTAAAACGCAAAAGTTAAATTCAAAATCGTGGAAAATGTTTTTTTTTTTATGGTAAGAGGAAACGGAAGCCCTGGAAGATCGCTCATTACTAGAGTGAGTAATATTATTTTATTTTTAAGGCAAAACATTAGAAGATAAGCAGCTAATAACTTAGATTAAGGATGGAATGTAAATGTTATGTACAGGAAGCGGAGGCCCTCAACCCCGTAAAAGGGAGAGATTAAATATACAACTACTACAACATAACCTGAATGTAAATAATAAATTTCTGTTCTTAGTTAAACAACATTTAACTTGAATCTTTATGCAATGTAATATTGTTACTAAAGTTAATCAGCTAATAATAATTAATCAGTTAATACTAGGCAGTCTGATAAGTCCCTGAAAAATGAAACACGGAGACGCTTTTTTGGCCAAAGTCGGTTTTATTTTTCAACATGCTCTCCTTTCAGGTCGATACAGCGAGTCAAACGATTTTCTAACTTTTTTATACCTTCCGAAAAGTACTCGATCTGAAGGTCTCCAAAATACGCCTCAGTTTCAGATATGAGCTCCTCATTTGAGTAAAAACGCTTACCGGTGAGCCATCTCTTCAGGTTAGGGAACAAGTAATAGTCGCTGGGGGCCAGGTCTGGTGAATACGGTGGCTGAGGAACCAATTCGAAGCCGATTTTATGCAATTTTGCTTGTGCAACTAACCATGAATGAACAGGCGCATTGTCGTGATGATAAAGATTTCGATTTTCAATCGGTCCAATAATGATGAATAGTATGCTCCAGTTATGGTTTTACCTTTTTCAAGATAGTCCACGAATATTATGCCATGTGCATCCCAAAATACGGAGGCCATAACCTTTCCGACCCATTGTTGCGTTTTTGGACGCTTCAGTGCACTTTGGCCCGGTGGAACCCACTGTTTTGCCTGTTGCGTTGACTCAGGAGTGTAGTAGTGGATCCAGGTTTTATCCATGGTTATAAATCGGGGCAAAAACTCGGTCGGCTTACGCGAAAATAATGCCAAATTCTGCTGGGAAGTTGTCACACGAATTCGTTTTTGGTCCACTGTGAGCAAACGCGGCACCCATTGCGGGCAGAGCTTCTTCATGCCCAAAACTGAATGCAAGATATTGCCCACACGTTCCAATGATATGCTTACAGCATTAGCTACCTCTCTCAATTTCACTTTGGGATCATTCAACATCATATCATGGATTTTTTCGACATTTTCTGGTGTAGTGACCTCTTTTGGGCGCCCAGATCGTTCAGCATCAACTGTGCTCGTACGGCCAATCGACGGTGCAGAGTCCGGGTAATACTTATCCAGCTTGGCCTTGGTCTCGGATATCGTTTTCTTGTGAAGTTAGTAGTGTTTCATCAAAACTCGAAACTCAGATTTTTCCATATTAAAAAAAACTCTGAGGTTAGTCGCTTCTCAGTGCTGTAACTTGTAAATGCGTAAACATAAATGGCTGAAGTTTTGACAGGCTTCATTTGAAGGATCAAGCTCGACGAAAATGGTTCACATTAGTGAATACTAATGCCATCTCTTAGAATTTTCAGGATTCTCATTTTATATTTTACTTTATTCTCAAAATTGCATTTCTTAAAAAGTATACTTATTTTTTCAGTTTATTTTTCAAACTAATTACAAGAAAAATTAAAAAATATGTACACGTAAATTTAAAAAAATTAATCACGTTCCAAAATACATAAATTGTACGTTATAATATAGCACTGCGGTAACGCTGAATGGAAAAAATGGTAAATAATAATAAATTACACATTCTTAAGTACAACTCGTATCGAACAATTAATACTCTGCAGTCACAATCTGAAACACAAGACATGTTAAGGGCCCACTGAAGAAATGGAAACAAAATTTAGTTTGTTCACACAAAGGGCCCTGTGATGACCGATACTTAAAATACATTAATTGTAGTTTCTAATATAACACTAAAGCTGCGCCAAGAACATGGGCAATTTTGTAATTAATGAAGAATAGACTACAGTAATGAAAGTAGAAAAAATGTAGCAGATTCCTATTATAATAGATTGGTACATCTATATAGTCGATTCCTACTACACTAAATTACTTCCAAGATGGAGGTGACTTCTTTTCATATAACGGAAACAACTTGAAAAGAGTCACTGGCAGTTCTATTCGCCCAGTGTCGCAACAATATTTAGGTTTTCGTCAACAATGTGCTGTATATTTTGCAGACGACCAACGGCATAACAGACTGTTCAGTCTTTATATAACTTAATATTCCGAAAAAAACTATACAATTAGTAATCAATTAACTAGTTCTCAACATGAAAATTAACAAACAATTATTTTCATTGAAACATTCAAATAACTTTTACTTTATATTTTTGTAAAAGCTATAATTATTAATATCCTTTTATACTACTTTTCGAAAAAATACACATGTACGTAAAATTTTGAAAATTGAATTCAGATCTCCATTTCACAACATCAAAAGCATTTCGGAAACTATATAATTGTAATAGAGATAGGCTAAATATGCATAAGCTTTTATAATAACACTTATGTCCAATATTCACTTAATTTATGTTGCTTAATGTAGAAAAATTGCCGTCAATATTTATGTAGTTTAATATTGTGCACAAATTAATCAGATGATAATTAAATAATCTGTTAATAGCATAAAAGCATTAAAGAATTATTTTCATTCAATAATTCAAATAATTTTTACTTTGTATTTTTCTGAAAATTTTAATTATTATAAGTAAAGTTTTAAACTATTCCACAAAGAAAGTAAAATACCTATTCGGATCATTGAGAAATCAGAATTCAGATACTCATTTCACATCATAGCAAAAATTTACGCAAATAATGTAATTGAAAAAGAAGTATTTTTAACATTAATAAACTTTTATCGCACAAATGATAGCGAATATTCAGTTACATAACCTGCAAGTAAATAATCGATTCATGTACTTAATTAAAAAAATTAAATCTTTATCTATGTTAATGCCGTGAAAAAATTAGTCAGCAAACAATTAATTGATCTGTTCATAAATCATAACACTGAAAGCATTGAACTATATAAATTCCATTCAAACATTGAAACAATTTGTACTTTAAATTTTTTCTTAATTTTCACTTTCATTTATGAAAATCTATTTTATATTTATTTTAGAAAAAATTTAAATGAACGTACTTAAAATTTTGAAAACTGAATTCAGATATTTTTTCACATGATCGCAAACATTTTAAAAAATTACATAATTGTAATGGCTTAAGACCTACTGGGAACTTTAGTTCCAAAAAACGTGTTCAAAAATCCATGACTTTGCAAAAAATTAATATATTTTCAATTTCTTAGTGCAGATAAAATATTGTTTATTTTTATTTGTAACAAATTGAAAACTATATACAAAAAATACATGTTTATTATAACAAGAATATAAAAATTGTCAATTACATAACCTTAATGAATGTAATCAATTATTTATATTAGATGATTGAACACAATTTAAATTCAAACCTTATGTAATTTAATTTTTTGAAGAAAAAAAATTAATCCGTCAATAGTTAACTATTCAGTTTATAACATAGGAATAAGCAATTACATCTATTGAAGCATTAAAATAATTGTTGCCTTATATTTTTCAAAAACTTTAAAGTATTAATAATCTTTTTAACTAATTGCATAAAAACATAAGACATATTCACATACAATCTAGAAGATTTAATTCAGATAATTATTTCACAACATCGAAAACATTGAAGAATGATTAAATTGTAATTCATTTTATTTTATTATGAGAAAGAAATTGACGTATTATGCAACAAAAGAATTCATTCCAAAATAACAGCTGTTGCTGAAAGTAAAAGTAAAGTAAAATTATCATATCCATATAAACGGAAACCTTAATTATTTATCTTTCATTATCCGTTTGCAAAAAAATTATTATATTTAGCACACTATTAGAAATTATAGTGTAAAGATGAAGAGTCATAATTTGCAAAAGTTTTTCTCTGTGTATACTCGTGAACTATAGGCAACGCGATATTTTCATAATAGTACTCTCGGCCGGTCCGACTTCTTATTTGGCGGCGAGACCCGACCGGACCCACTAATATGAGAACAGTAGTCTACACCATAGAGGTGGCACTCCCATATATCGTTTTGAAGACATTACGTTTTAGTGTTGGGTGCCAGCACTAGATGGCGCTTAGAGTCAGTAAAATTCACTGCGCATGTGCAACCACAATATTTTCAATTATTTTGACGTCTCGAAAAGAAACATTAGTCGAAGCGTCAAATTGAACTTTGTTATTATTGACTCTTTTATTATATAATACTGTCTAAAATTTGTATTATGTATATTTTTATACGTACTGTGTTTACTATTAGATGCGGATTTAAGAAAATGTCTTGATTGGTCGGTATTGAATAAAAAAAGAAAGTACTATTTGCTTGATTAGAGGTTAGTTTTTTGTTTTCATTTTTCGAAGCCATAAAACAAATAACTTACAAGTGATATTAATACGGACATAAATATAAGTCATTTTTAAAGATTAAGAAGCAATTTCCTATTTACAATTTATAT
>NC_046665.1:19353354-19358773 GCF_010883055.1 Belonocnema kinseyi | reverse complement strand
CATGCATACAACTGCCAATACATAATTTAAAAGTCTTTCAATTTTCAGTGCATCGAATCTCTTCATTTTTAAAGCTGTAACCTAAAAAATAAAAATATTGTACATTGCAGACTTTTGTGATCAAATAATTCTAGGTAGTTCACACATGGACAATTATTAGTAACCTTCAAATTTTATGCACTGCTTATTTTCAAAAAGGAAATGATTTAATTATCATATTGTTATTTAATTTAGAAAAAATATAAATATTTTAAACTTTCTACATAAAGTAAAATCCACTTTATGTGGTTTCTTTTAGTTTGTACAAAAATTAACAAGTATTTCTCCTCATAATAATTTATGATATGCACAGTATTTGCAGTATTATTCTTGTTGTGGCAAAAATAATAAAATATAGTATGAAATTCATATTTTTACAATTATAAACTATTACCGCTTCACTGTAATAATTGATATCACTTCTTTCAATTACCAAAACTTGTACTTCTATTATTTAAGATTTTTGAGGAAGCAGAGTTTGGAAACAAACTTATGAAGTTCTTAAAAGTATTTTTTCACATCTGGCAGGAATTTTTGAACTTAAAAAATACAAAATTTTATAAAGTTAATTTACAAGAAATTAAGCAAAATTTAATATTTACGAGATTTTTGAGGAAGCAGAGTTTGGAAACAATTTCTGTCAGGGATCTATAGGTTCATTTACTTTTAGTGACGGAGGCCAACGCTAGATAGCGCTGATTTGGAACGTAAGTCCTCAAAACGATACATGGCAGTGCCACCACTATGGCGTATACAACCAGAGATAAGGTGGGAGATTGCTTATGCCGTGTATTTGATTTCGACCGACTTACCTCAGCGCGCCCTGTTTGCCTTAGTCTTCCGGGAACTAAAATTAAAGGTCCAAAAACGCGCCCTGTTGGCCTTATTGTTATTTTTTGGGAACTAAAATGAAAGGTGGCTTACCTGCTACTCACTTGGTAAAACATGGTACAATTTGATAATGTCGGTAGAGAAGATCGGAGTTGGTAACAATAATAAATAATAAAATAATAAATTAAGAAAAATGTATCAAATCTACTACTTTGAAATTCAACTGGATTCATTAATTTTTTTTAACCTTCAACAAAATAGCTTCATTAAAAACTACGTTTAGTTTAATTTTCAGTTAAATAAATCATTCTACCGACCAACAAGGCGAATTTTTAAAATACATGAATTTTCAAGGAAATAGCATTTGAATTTTTAACTACAAAGATTAATTGTCAATCAATAAGACGAACTATCTACAAAAAAGACGAATTTTCAACCAAAAGAAAAGCTCATATGCACGCTCGGCGCGCGAATCACTACTTTGCTTGCAATTATTTTATTTGGAAATAAAACTTAATAAAACACCACAATAATCATTTTTACTTTAATAACCTCTATTTGTACACGGATTCGCGTGGGTATCCTATGACGATGCAGAATAAATGATTGTGCAACACTAAACACTTTTATCAAATGTTTGGGCAAATGCGAGTACTTCCAATAACCTCGTATGTAGCCGCATTGTAATTCAATTTTACTAAAATTAATGCACTGATTTTAGGCCCGCCTTAGTAAAGAATAAATTTCAAATGCGCATAGAATGTGAAGTTGAGAGACTTCTGTTCCAGCGTGGATTTAAACATAAAAAATCATATTATAATAAGTGATAATAAAACTGGTTATATGTTCGACTGATTAATCACAGTAAAATATATGGAGAAAAGTATTGCAAGAGAAAATATACTACAGAAAATCTTGATAAAGCAAAATATTTAACTGAAGAGATTATGAAATTACTTTAAGAAATTAATAAAAATACATACTGAAACTAATGAAAATGAATGTTGTTACCATTATAGAGTTTTAATTTCTTTTTTAATTCTTATTAAATATATAGTGCATACATTTTCTTATAAAAATTGATTTGTTTAAAATGTTCAAAAGGTTCAAGATCTAAAAAAAGTTGAGTTCTGAATTTGCTTCTGAAATTTATTTGTATAATAAATCATTATTGTAAATTTGCGAGGTGTCGTAGGAAAACGTGTTTGGAAATATATTCTTTGTTGATTCCGTAAACAAATTAGGCCTATTCTTCCAAAAATGCCCAAACTCTTAATTTGTTCATGAAAGTAGTTTAAATAATAAATCTTGAAAATGCGATTATTATAATTAATCGGAAAAATGTTCTTAATTAAATTTGTAAAAAGAACTGACCCTATTCGTTTGAAAAATAGCCAAATTCTGAATTTGTTAGGAAAGTTCTTTAAATAATTAACCATTCTTGTAGATTTAACAAATACCTTAGAACAGAGTCATAGCAAAGACAATCATAGTTAATTTCGTAAACAAATTGTGTTTATTAATTGAAAAATACCTCACCTCTCAATATGTTTATGAAAATTGTTCAAATGATTAATAATTATTATAAATTTACAAAGTATCGTAAGAAATGACCATCGAAAGACAATCTTAGTTCCGATCTTTGAATGGATAAGTGAAAAAGCTATTACGGATCTTAAGACTAGACTTGAACAAACAAGTTGTCACCTTTCCAGAAACCTGAAAACACAGGTCGAGGAAGGCAGGGAGTAAAATCGCATTCTCCCTCCCCCTCAACCATGGCGCTCTGTGTAAAAGCACGGCTTGCATGCCTCAAAATCCGGCCCTTATTTTAAATGAACTAGTTGAAATTAAAAAGTTTAAAATTGCATTGTGTAAAATAAAAATAAATAAAAATTCGAAGTTTTTGAATGGTTACAGGTTTAGAGCTCTGAATTTTCATATTGAATACTGAATTAAAAAATTTACAAACATTGAAACATTCAATTTAGTTTTCATTTGCAAATTCTCGAATTTGAATTGCTTCATATTGAAAATTATTTATTTTAAAAAAAATTCAACTTAACATTTTCCAATTTTGAAATTTTTGAACCAGTTTCTGATTTGACTTTGAGGTCGCCTTGAAAACTTGAATAATTCTTGATTAACTTTCGTGCTAAATTATCTCCTCCAAATATGAATAGGAAAATTTTTTTCTATTAAATATACCTATTTTCAAACAAGCGTCTTGTCTCTTATATCTTATTTCAAAATGTAAACATGGAAAAATTTTAACCAATTTTTTAATTTAAATAATAAAATCTAAGAGAAAATTAAAAAATATTTCAAAACATTTGAAAAATTTTCAAACAAAAAACACATTGGTAGATAGTAAGGTACTTGACTTAAGTTAGCAACATTTTTTTAAATGTTACAAAAATGTATATTATTTTAAAAGATATTTATGAGTAAAAGTGCTAAATATGTTTTAAATTAACTCCCATTTTTCCAAATATGTATTTAGCAGAGCGATTTTCATTTGATCGCGGTTTACCTGCTTGACGTGCCCTCGCGGTGTGTCCAGCATTGCCAGAGGGGGGCCCTTTTGTCCTCATGAGGAATAAAACACGGGATATAAAATTTTTATAATATTGTAATCAGCAATTTGAAAATATTATATTCGAAATGTACGTTTATTTGCGATTCCAACGATATGCTACTTGCAATGAAAAGATTAAAATTAGAATAAGTTATCGCAGATATGCTTATTGTTATTCTTCAGCAATTCCAGTCGTTGAAATTCATCTACATGGTTGAGAACCCGTTTTTTTTCTAATTTTAAATTAATTTTTTGAACGAAAAATAAATCTTTTTAGTTAAAACATTACGATTTTAGTGGCATATTTAGCTCTTTGGATAGAAAATAAATTATAAAGTTGGAAATTAATGTTTTTACTTGAAAATTCAGCTATTTCATTTTTGGTTAAAAATTTATCTTTTGACTTCTTCAAGGTAGGTGGGTCGAAATTCATGCATTCTGTTGAAAATTAATTTTTGTTGTTGAAAATATTAATTTTATTAAACTGGCAATTTAAATATTCCATTCTTGTTTGTTTGTCAATTGAACTATTTGTCGTTTAAAATTCGCCTTTTCTTAAAGAAAATGAATGTTTTTTTATGTAAAATTACAAAACTTAAACAATTACTTTTTTTTAAACAGTGTTTTAACCGTAATAAGGTGCTAATTCTATTTTCGTAATTTTGCGCTCACAACTACTCAGCCATTCATACCGAGTATTCTTACAACAGAAGTAGACTATAAAAGGAGGAAAATTTCCAAAATGTATTAAGTTCAACCAGGTATACGGACTATAGGCAAAGATATATACGGTTCTTACTTAATTCCAGAAGAATGCTTTCTAGGTTTTCCCCGCAAGTAATTGAGGGGTTCAAACTTAAAAGGCCTTGCATAAATATGAATCATATATCTTTCAAACTTAAGACTATGTTGTAGAACCGATAGCAGTTTAATATTTAGGAATCTGCAATCGTGTATGTTACATTAAAATATTTAGTACTTATATTACTGTTTTCTTCTATTTTATTTGCAATCTGTACACTTTAAGGTAGTATTTTGTCTGTATATATTAGTTATATTTGATAAAATATGTGATTCTAATTTGAAGGCAAAAGAGCCATCAATCATTTAAATCGTACAACAAAAAATCTTGTTGTAAAAAGCTCTGAATAAAAAGTTTGTAACATTTTGAAATGTTTCAGCATTTTTATCAAATTAATCTTCTGCCTGACAAACAACGCCACTAATAATAAACAATGAAGTTCTTAAAAGTATTTTTTCACATCTGGCAGGAATTTTACCGCCAAGGTTTGAAAGTTCGCGCGCGAACTCCGGACCCGTTATCACACACTTAACAAGTCAAAGCTGCTGACCATCAGTCAGCATATTGTTGAGAGAATACGGATACTATTTGACGCTAAGAGAAGTCTAGAGCGGAGGGAGAGGTGGGTCAGAGAAAATCAATAGTTTCTCTCTGACTCATCTCGACTCTTCCAAGACCCTCCAGTTACTGTCGAACATCCACCCAAACCAGAGGAGGTCGAAGTATTTTGGAGAGAAGTCTACAAAGTTCAGCATAGACTGGACGAAGAGTCACAAAATATAAAGAGCTTCAAGGAGTTATGTGTTGCCCTCATAACACCTGATAAAGAATGCCCACCCATTACTACCGAGGAGGTCAAAAAAGTATTAAGAGGGATGAAGAACTATTCCGCACCGGGACCAGATTGTATCAAAACCTTTTGGTGGAAGAAGTTTTCTTCAACCCATCAGCATTTGGCCCATATTTTCACCTCATATTTGAAGTCGGAAGAGCCGATTCCAGGGTGGTTGGTGGAAGGGCGCACAATACTTCTGCCGAAAATAGGCAACTTAGCTGACCCGAAGAATGACAGGCCAATAACTTGTCTGAACACGCTTTATAAGATATTCACAGCTATCCTAAATGATAGGATTGTTCGGGCAATTGAACCTGTGTGGCAAGAAATGTAT
>NC_046665.1:19343613-19353254 GCF_010883055.1 Belonocnema kinseyi | reverse complement strand
GACAATTGTTTCTGTTGCTCACTCGAGGCCTGACATAGTTCTTCTTGACTTCGAGAAGCGAACCATGTTCGTTATCGAATTTTCGGCACCAGCTGACAAAAAAATCATAACCAAGGAGAATGAAAAGAAAGAGAGATATCGAGAGCTTTTAAGGGAGTTGCAACGATTGTACCCGGAATATTCTGTTAAATTGATCGTCCTTATCATCGGCGCTCTTGGAGGTGCCAAGAATTCACTTGCTAATGGCCTAAAAAGCATCTCTGTCTGTCAACAATATGCTAGAACACTTGCGGGAAAAATGCAGAAAGCGGTTGTCCTTGGATCGCTCCGTGTTCTTAGGGTGCACGAGGCTTTTGCTGGATCGTCGTATTGATTCCTTTACAGACTGTAACCACCTATCTCACGGTCGTGAGACGTGGTTGTGGCTGAAATTTTACCGCGATTTCGCTGGAAGCGTGTGCAATTTTCCAGATTATTATATATATATATACATATATCACACCTTAAATTTCATTTTAAAACACTATAAATCTGTAAAAGTAGTGAAGAGTACTCGAAGATGAGATATTCTCGTACTATGAGAGAACGGGGTATCAGCTAAACTAAGAGACCCACTCTGTTGGTTCTATCACTAACTTGTAGCCCTTGAGGAAAGAGTAATTTCGTGGTATAGTCAATTTTTCATTGGGCTTCTAAAGATTATAGGCGAACTTTTTGTAAAATCTATGGTGGCTGAGTTCTTGGAAAGCAATTCTTTAAACCCTATTTATTATTCATTAAATATGTATTTCGCAGTAAAGTTTATCTGGAGTGATGGGGATTGAATAACTAAGTAGGAAAATATCGATAGTGTTGTAGTTTTTCATTGTACAGGTCAGGCATAGTAAGTGCATTGATGCACGGTGTGGTTCTCATAATATGAGATACCTGTGGTTTTTAGAACACTGTGGCTGCGTGGGGGAAATTGGTTACAAAAATGTTTGTGACTACTGCAAAAACTAAATATATCTAAATAGCAGTAAATTTATACTTCGGAAACATAGAATGAAGTTATTCATTAAAAATAATACTTTATTTTGCATTTTGTTAGCTATTGTCTGGGGTATCTCATATTATGAGAATAGTTTGACGAGTTTGTAAAAAGCACTTTTTTACAGTTTTTGTATTTTCAGCATGGAAAAAATTTTTAATAAAATTTTTTATTTGAGCTTCTTATGACAATCTAAATTTCCTTTAAAATGACCTATATTGCTTTTAAATTCAGTACATAGAATTCTGACAATCACGGCAAACAGAGTTGTTATCTCATATTTGGGTACTCTCCTCTATATATGCATTTTAGCTATAAACTGTATATTAATTAATACAATCTGTAACCGATAAACATATGTTATAATAGTCACTTAATTTTAGCTTTTTAGAGAAAAATTTAAGGTATTATAATTGACAATATACTATTTTTTTACTTCTAAAGAAATCTCAAAATTCTTTATAAAATGGATAAATTGGCTTTATCCTCTGCTTGATTTTATACAGAATTTTGAATTTTGATAGAATTCAACATTTTAAAGAGAAAAATGTTTAGCTCTGTCATGATTAAAATAAATAAAACTTATCAGTCATTAAAAAATAGGTCAACATAAAACTTTTTCCGGTAATGTAATAAAATTATATGTCATAATTTATGATTTATAGCATATAAATAGCTATGTAACGATATAATATTTAAAATTTTAATTTTAAAAATAAATAATTAGTTTTCATTATATAACTATTCACTAATAATTGTGAATCATTAGAATAATTATATAATACACACTTAATATTCGAGTGGTAAATAAATATGAAGTACATCATTTACATTTATGGTAACTCCTGTAATTGTAACTGCGGTGGTAACTCATTTTTAAAATTGTTTAACTTAAGCAATTACCGACGCGGAACGTCTGAAAAATGCCGAAAACTGCGAAGTAACTCCGAGGAGTTGAACCACAAACCAAGAGGGCGCTTTTAGCAGTCGGATTTTGACGGAGTCTCTTATTCCATTACATGAGTAATCTCCCAACTCATCTCTGATACAACTTCTAACGAGATTCATAAATCGTAATTAGAGTATTTGGGGGGGCTCCCCACTACACGACTCTCAGGACTCTTATGATATTTAGGATTTTTCTAAGTTTATCAATTAGATACATAAAGTGTTTATTGGACGTAAGTAAATAATCCAGAATGATTCCTAAAAATTTGACGGGCGACGAGGGCTTAATGAAACAGTTATTAAGATTTAAGGTATATACGGAGTTAGCAAAATTCATGTTTTTTTAAGAACTAATTTTGTTTTCTCAGAGAAACTTTCTAATCCGCGTTCCGATAAAAATTCTGCAAATGCATTAAGCATTTTTGAAGAGATGTGATACAAAGTGCGGGGTCACTGGATCTGAATAAAAGTACTATATCATCTGCAAATTTAAATATGATATACCCCGGCAACAAAAGTTAATGGAGCTTGCAAGTATAAACTGAATACAATATGAGACTTAAAATGTAGCCCTTGGCAATGACCACTGTGCTTACTCTAGGACCAACCGCACGGTTTGAATCGAGCTTTTAAGCAGCATTGTTTGCTGATATATTTATATCGGAGACATTTCCAACAGATTTTAACCGGTGAGACGTAACGCTCTGCGTTCGTCGAGGCATTATAAATGCCCACTTTTTCCGGGAGGGTTCTATCTCTAAAGGTTAGCAAAATGGAGCGCGACGGGACGTAGGAAACTTTATTGGTATCTTTTTCAACATTTTTTCCATCTAGACGAAGATCATCTACAATCGTAATCGACTGGGCGTTGCTGACGATAACTACATTTAATTTTATTTCATTCCCCGAAAAATTCGCAAAGTGTCGTAAAAATAAGGTTAGTTTCGCGGGCTGATTTTAACATGACAGTTTACTGAATCCGGAGCTTTTACCGCCTACAATGGAATTCTTGAATGCGCTGTTAAGGAGTTTCGCGTATTTAAATCGATGGCGATCTTTATCTACAAGGTCTAAATTATCAAAGAATTCTATGACCACCTTACAAGGACCCCTTTCAGTTTCTTCGTATCGGTATTCGGGAACAGTCTGGGTGCCAGGACCATTGCTGAATTGCTGTTGTCTGCTGTTAGCCTGTATGTGGTCGTAAGTCTGTATTCTGATATTCCTATCAGTACTTTTGAGGTCAGAATGGTTCATAAGTTCGGAGTCGTCATTTTCTTTCGGTTGAAGTTGGTTTGCTATGGGGGTTGGTGTTTTTATTAAACACTAGAAGGTCTGGTGGGTCCTTGCTTGAAGCCATACCTTATCTTTAGCATCCAGGCAATGAATACATTTAACAGATGGCTTCTTGATAACAATCAGGAAGCCCAACTCCCGTGGGCAGACCACAATTAATAGGAGAGAGCGCCCACACTCGAAAAACTCACTCGTAATAAAAACACACTATAGACATAACTTGAAACACTTGAAACAAGCGAGACTTCAATATATTTAAAAAATATATAGATTAAAATTATAATCATTCGTATGATTACAAAAGGGGGAATTCACTTTGGAGGTAACATAATAATTTTGCTAGTTTTTTGCCTTCGGAACCGTTCATTTAACACACCTAAGGGATGTAAAAATGCACTTTTCAGGTATAATATGGAAGTCCAAAAAAGCAATCAATATTATAAGTTTAATTTCATAGAATACTCCCCTAACGATACGCTTAATATTTATGTGTTTATAATTAAATTTCAACTATAACGTTCAGTTAAAAAAAGGATATGTACAGCAATGAAGAAAAAATACGAAAGTCGAGGGACAAACTTTAATCCTGTCTTATTTACCAAAATTAAAAAATGACACAATAAGCATTTTTTAGATTATTGTTCACAACTCGGAAGAGAATACCTTTGTTTATGTACATATTGATGTTGGGAAACAGTATCATAATGAAGTTAGAAGTATTTTGATATTATATTAAAGTCAATTAGAATATAAATTCAAAAAAGGAAGTGAACATTTCGTAAACAATGATAATAAACATATATTAAATACGAAGAAAAAACATTAGGGTTATCTATTTCATTTTTATATCACCAGGACTTCAAGTTCGCCGCCAATTTGATAACACTAAAGAGCGGATTAGCGCAAACGTGAAGTTAGGTAACGAGCGCAGCTTAGCTCTCATATGCAAAGAACCGTCGGCCTGGCAGAGAAGGCAACACAAGCTTGACGCTTATTTAACCGGGGTTCTCCACATGTGAAAGCCGAGCCGCACTTGTCAATTAAACTTCCGGTGCTCACACCTCCAGCTCGACATGGTGTCTCACATGGAAAAGTGTATCTGCCTCATACACGCGAGTAACGGAAGGTTAAATTCACAGTTGCGCTAATCCGCTCCCTAAAAAACAATTTGATGTTCTCCCTACTGAAGGTGTTCTCGGCACCGAAAGTGTTCTCCCTACTGAAGGTGTTCTCGGCACCGAAAGTGTTCTCCCTACCGAAGGTGTTTCCCATGCCGAAGTTTTTCTTCCTACCGAAGGTGTTCTCTCCATACCGAAGGAGCTTGAGCTTTTCTCTAATGACTTTGACGGCTATGTTGGTGGTAGCACTGCTACTGACAGGGTTTCCAATCCCAGACAGGCAGATAACGAAGAGAGGAACTAAGAAAAACTCAAAAACCCATAAATAAATAATCTAGGACAAACGGTAGGTAGTGGATCGTCAACTGTGCCTGTTAAGGGCGCTTAAGCTAGTTTTAGCTATTTCCAGCCAATCATTTCGACAGAAATACCTTGAGAGAGCATTAACTGGGATACCACAATGAAAGAGAAATTTGTGCGTCTCTATTACGAAAGTGCCAAGTTTGAAACGAAAAAACGAAATTTACGGAAAATTATCCTAATTTAAAGATAGTCACATTAAGAGATCTTATCTCTAAGGTGAAGGACATCGGGATTAATCTACAAATCACAGAAGACCGAGAAAGGAAGATTAAACAACAGGTTGACTTGGCGTCGAAAAACGACGGCAATGAACATTAGTTCGAGGAAGCCGCGTCACCAGAGATGGATGGCCTTTTACAACCAAAAAAGCGATTGAATGGACATACTATATGAACAAAGATGCTGTGCGCCTTTAGTTCTTTGGCAGCGAAATGTGGGCAAAGTGTGAGGAGAGAACATCGTAGACTCATCTTACTTAAAGACCCGGAGCTAGCCACAAGAATAAATTAGCAGAATCTGACATATCAAAAACGCTCAATATCTGTAAACAGATTGCTTTCGGCGGTTGAAATAGCTGCTATTAAACTGGAAGTAGAACAGCAGGTTCATATTGATAAACACCCCTTGGAAGATGGGGACAACGATGATTTGATTGAAGCTGAAGGCATAGGTGCTAGGGATAATGCACATCAAGTACCGGATCCACTAGAATAACATCCAGATATTAATAAAGATGATCTCAACAGCGAAATCCCAGAAAAACTAAAGCAACGTGAAAGAAATTTTGGTTATGCTTTATCAGAGCTCAGATATTTAGAACCAAAACTTTTATCTGCCCAAGATGAACATCACGAATGATCTGCGTGCGTTAAGAGAACACCTGGACAGTAGGGTTTTATGGACGTATTTAAACGTAACATAAACTACGTTAGAGGTGCAAACTCTTGTATATTGTGCAGTTGTGGCAACCGTCAGAACGTGGGCCGCAGAACTAGGCCTACAAATGCAGTCTTTGTCGCAGCAAAGGATCGAGATCCACAATGGAAGATCAGGTTGGATATGGATATCAGCAAAGTAAGGTGCAAATTGGGTTGATTAACTCAATATACAGAAGGAAATAGAACCAGAAAGCTGATAAACCATGTTACTAAAATCATCCAACTTTGGCACATCGAGACATGAACACCATCAATATTGGATGAGATTATAGTCTCCCAACGACAGAGACTTGATGTTCTTACTGCCCGACTGCGTCAGTACAAAAAAATAGTGCACGAAGACATAAAAATAAAACCTTTCAGACAGATTAAAGAAGGTTCTATCGTGAACTGAGTGTCAAGCAAAATAACCAGCACGACACCGAAGTCCCTCAATGGAAGACATGATTAACTACTAGTCGGGCGTTTGGGGAAAAATGAACAGATACCATTTGGACACAGCGTCGTCCAAACTGATAAAAGCACGGGCAAGCATTAGCCCTGAAATGCAGCTGACGAACACCACAGCTTTACATGTTTCGGTGGTCTTGAAAGTGGCATGTAACTGGAAAGTTCCAGGTCTGGACATGGTGCACAATTTCTGTTACAAGTACCTGAAGCTTGTGCAGCATGCGTTGGCAAGCTGTTTTCAGAAAATCATTGAACACCCAGATCTGATACCAGGCTTTATGCTCCAAGCTACGACGTATATGTTACAAAAAAACCAGAAGCTCAATATCCATGTGAATTTCAGCTGATAACCTGTATTCCAAAAATTTATGAATGCGATATTTCGGGTTCCAATCGTGAAAAAAACTACGAATTTTGCCGACGACGTTTCGTGAACATTGTAGTTTACTTTTTCAGAGCTGAACTGAAACTAAAGTTTCAGGTTATGTTGTTTTTATGTATGCTCTCTACGATGCCTGTTATTGGCTAGAGCGCCCCACCGCGGGGATTAGTAAAATCTGATTGGTGAATCAAGTATTTTTTTAGTCTGATGTACCTTTATACGTTGGCTCACCACTCTCCCGGTTTCTTCAATATACACTTTGCCACAAGAAGAAGGGATTTTATATACTCCTGAATCCCTTAGGGATGCCTTTTTGTCTTTGGGATTATTTAGTAGTTGTCCTATTATCGCAGGTGGTTTAAATATGTGTTGGATGTTGTGTTTGTTGAGAATTCTTCCTATTTGTTCTGTGACACCTTGGACGTAGGGTAAGATGGTGGTTATTTTTTCGCTCTCTTTCTTTCGCAGGTTGTGTTGCCTTGTTATTTTTTTAGTTTTTTTTCTTATTGCTTTATCAATTTGTTTTTTTGTGTAATCTTTCTGTATTAGGATTTGTTTAACGTTTAGCAATTCCTGTTGTTACTTATCTTGATCTATTATGGAGACAGCTCTGTGTACAAGGGAGTTGATGACCGATTGTTTTTTAGATGTGTGGTGGTGGGAGGAGGCATGTAGGTATCTGTTTGTATGGGTGGGTTTTCTGTAAACTTCATGTCCTAATGTGTTATTAGAACTTTTCAAAACTAATACGTCTAAGAAAGACAATTTTCCGTTTAGTTCAATTTCCATGGTGAACTGGATATTAGGATGTAATCGATTCATGAAATCGAAAAACTTATTTAGTTCATCTCGCCCATGTCGCCAGATGACGACAGTGTCATTAACGTAAGGGAAACAAAATTCCGTCTAAAGCTTGTTGAATCCCAAAATTTAGAAATTTTATGTAACACTCAAAACTAAGCATAATCTACCTTATCATACATGACATAGGATACTCCACTTAGTGGAATAAGAGGTAAATGGTCAGACACCCTGTAAATAAAAGTGTCTGATTAAAGCAATCGCCTATGGGTTACGCGAACACCCAATTCGCAATCCTGAAAAAGATCAAGAGTGAGATGCGCGACAACCGATCATCGCGTACGATAGCGTGGTACGCGCGTATCAAATAACATATGAATGGATTAAAAGCAAATGTAAGCGACTCGTTGACAAAGTGACCAAACATAAACTGTATGTGAATTATTCAAATCTCAAGCTTATAAAAACCTCTACGCTACCCCTACTAGTAATCTTTAGTTCCAAGCAGTCGTACCGAAAACGTCGCTCAACTTTAATATACGAATCGCGTGCCAGGGGTTTTGATGACCTAGAAACGAACCTTTGAAGTTTGAGTCTTTCGGCAGTCATACTAACTATTACCAAGAAAACGAATCGCGTGCCAGGGGTTTCGAGGACCCAGCAACGAATCATTGTGTTGTTAACGAAAGTCCCGTCGGCTGAGACTTTCAGTCGTCGTTAATTGAGTCGTGAAACGTGCTTGTGCACTGTTCTCACAACCAAACATCCAATAAGGTTTTGTCGCTGCTTTACATTATATACGGAGATCCAATCAACAAATCAACTCTCTTTCGCAAATAAATTATATTATCATTGCGACGAGAATGACATCCTTATAGAAGAACAAAAAGGATGTTGTAAAAACTCGCAAGGCAGCAGAAATCTAGACACTATAGAGGCTATTGCCGTAGCTAATTCTCGTAAGCATCAACGGAACTTGCACACGGCATACATTTACTACAAGCAAGCGTTTCTTCCGTGCCACATGACTATATGCTTGAAGTCTTAAAAGTTTACACAATCTGCCCACGCATCATTGACAAATTTTTGTTTATTCATTTTTTCATCAAATATAAAAATAACAAATGTAAAACATACTTTACAGCTTAAAGGATTTTTTTTTATAGGAATTTTGGTATGAATTTGAACCAAATCCCATCCTCTTTTTATGCCAATTACAACTCTTGCATGAAAAATAACATTTTAATTTATCATTAATTTAATATTTTTGGTCCTCTTTATTCATAATGTACCCCCTAAAGGTTTATATGACTTCCATTCCCTACAATCTTTCCGTTTATATATACATATGCAGGGTGTCTAAAAAGTCGCGGGACAGTTGGATATTTCCTCAGGTAAAATAATTTTCACAAAAGTGAAGGTCATTCCTGAAGTGAATTTCAACGAGGAATTCAATGGAACCCTCATTTCGACTTTGAAGTTGACCTTCATGGCTTTTTGAAGGTTAACTTTGTTTTTTAAATGGAAACCGCCCTTTTTACAATCTGCAATTGATAAAGCGGAAAATTCTACGTTCAGGTACGTACCCAAGTCATAGGTCAATTGTAACTTTGAGGTCAGTTAGAGATTATTTGAAATTAACAAAGTTTTCCAGGAGTTCAGTGCAATTCCTGAAATAAATTTCAACGAGAAATTCATTGGTGAGCTCTCTAATGATCTTGGTGATGATTTTCATCACGCTTCAGTGAAGATGTTCCAACTGAAGACCTTGAGCTTCTTGAAAAAAGCTATGCGATTGTAAAAATGAGTTACAGCATTACGAATCATCTCCCTATCAATCAAATTAGCCTGTTGCAGAATCCGATTCTGCAATTCATCTAAGTTTTGCGGTTGCGTTGAGTATACTTTGCTCTTTAAATAAGCCCAAAGAAAATAGTCGAGATGTGTCAGATCAGGAGATCTAGCACGCCACTCGATTTCACCCCTTCTTCCAATCCACCTTTGAGGGAACTGAGTATCCAAATATGCTCGAACCTCCCTACCGTAACGAGCCGCTGCTCCGTCCTGCTGGAACCAAATATTTGGAAAATTATCGCCTGTTATCTCCGTTATTCTTGGTACAATTTGGTTTTTGAGAAGCTCTTCATATGTACGGGCATTGAGATTACAATCGACAAAGAAAGAGCCTATCAATGTGTCATTCAAGATACCGGCCCAAACCAGTGATCCCAGATCTGAAACGAGATGCGGTCCAATACTATGACAGGGCTATGTCCGTGTGAATATAGTAGGAGACGCTGTAAATGACTGAGTTG
>NC_046665.1:19323319-19343513 GCF_010883055.1 Belonocnema kinseyi | reverse complement strand
GCGCAACTCAGTCATTTACAGCGTCTCCTACTATATTCACACGGACATAGCCCTGTCATAGTATTGGACCGCATCTCGTTTCAGATCTGGGATCACTGGCCCAAACATTAATCTTTTGTGGATATTGTGTGTGACTCTCAAACATCCAATCAGGATTGGTTCCGACCAATGTCTACAATTTTGCCTGTTAACTTCACCTTTTAAAGTGAAATTAGATTCATCTGAAAATACTGTATTGTACAATAAAAGAGGATCTCTATGAATTTTGTCCACCATAATTTCACAAAATTCAACCCGACGATCAGGATCGTCTTCATTGAGCTCTTGTACCAGATGAACTTTGTAAGGATGGAAATTAATGCTTTTTAAAATATTTTGCACGGTCTCAGGAGCAACGTCATGCTCATCACTAGCTCGACGTAAACTAAGGTGTGGGTTTTCAACAAATGCTTGGGCTATGTCCATCTGCATCTCCTCAGATCCTGCAAATTTTGGCCGACCAGTTCTCTGAAGGTCCTTGATAGATCCATGATTCATAAAACGCCTCACAGTTCTTTAATTGTTGATTTTGAGACATGATTTTACCCTTCTCAATTACGAAAAGTGCGATTAAAAAGCAAACGAACTTGATCATAAGACCGAACTTGATCTCCCCAACCACACATTATTAATACAGATACCCTCTCTCGTTCCGAAAGTTTACCTTGCGCCATAATAATCATTTAGCAAAAGATAGTACGTATGTACTCGCCTTAGGAATTGACGTAGGTATCGAAAAACGGTATGGGACTGTATAACTCTTCGGGGAGGAACAGAACTCTCAGCAAACACCTGGAACTTTTAATGAAAAATTTCCTTATGATTTTACAATATTCAAAACGCTGTAACTAAGATCAATACAGAGCTCACCAATGAATTTCTCGTTGAAATTTACTTCAAGAATTGCACTGACCTCTTGGAAAACTTTGTTAATTTGAAATAACCTCTAACTGACCTTGAACGTTACAATTGACCTATGACTTGGGTACGTACCTGATCGTAGAATTTTCCGCTCTATCGATTGCAGATGTATAAAAGGGGGTTTCCATTTAAAAAAACAAAGCTGACCTTCAAAAAGCCATGAAAGACAACTTCAAGGTCAAAACGAAGGTCACCATTGAATTCCTCATTGAAATTTACTTCAGGAATGACCTTCACTCTTTTGAAAAATATTTTAGCGGAGGAAATATCCAACCGTCCCGGGACTTTTTACTATTTACATAGTCTTATATCTAGTTCCTTATCTCTATTTCCTGTGATAGCGCAATTTAGGACTAATTAGCAAACGAGTGAGTGATCGAACGAAAGCCAGACTGCAAGCCAGCGAGAGAGAGCATGAGAACGCAAACGCATCTTAGTCTACTTAGCTCTTACACTACCATTACTTACAATTTTTACGCTTCTAATCTAAGCGACTTCCGTTTCCTTTTTCTTTCCTTTTTTTATACCTCAATTCGCCTTTTTTCACATGCATTCTTTTATTCCCTCTCATTCGCTCCTCTAGCACCCTCTAACTCCTTCATCCATTCATCTCCTAATCCATCCTCCTCTAGAATCTTAACCACATTATCTTGCAAACATCATTCATCTTCCATTCCTCTCCTACATCCTTCCCATACAAATACTTTGGGACTTCTTCCCTTTTATCATCTTATACCATTATATTTTGATTCCTCAATCACCCCCCATCATTCCATTAATTGTCTTTCTCACTGCCTTTCTTCCAATTCTTCATAGTTTACTCTAGGTCCGTCGTCTATTTCTCTAGCATTGAAGAACTTTCTCCTTTCTTCTTCCCATCTCGTTAATTCGATCGCCCTCCCTCTACTCTCTTCTACCTACATCAAACACTTTCTCGTCAACTCTCCTCCCTTTTCCTCCCTCAGCTTCGTCTCAAATTGCCATGTCCTTTTTCTCGCTCTAATACTTAACTTGTCCCTTTGTGCTACTTCTCTCACCATATATCCTGTCGTCCTCCAGTGTGCCCCTAGTGTCCACGTTATATACCTTTCTTTTAAACTCTTAATATGTTTATCCTTTCCTTTTTTCTATGCTTTCTCTTATATGAGCTCTATGATCTCCATTCTTTTGCAAGATATATATGCATATATTTGCATGATATGATAATTCTTTGCCATCAACACTATGTCGTCTGCGTATGCCAGTGCATATACCTTTTCCTTCCCTATCCTAACTCCTCCCCAACCTTTACTCCTCATTTCTTCTTCCAAGTCTGAAATTAATATATTAAATAAAAATTTGCTCAGACGACATCCTTGCCTCACACCTATTTATTAATCCCTCTCTTATCTCCTTTTTACCATAACTTGTTCTATGTCGGCTCGGTCTAATACCTCAAACGCCGCCTTTAAGTCCACGAACATCTCCATCATTGGCCCTTTCCCCCTCTTAATCTTCTTATTTCCTGGATAGTTCAGACATATATGTTGTACATTACCCCTATTGCTTTTGGAAACCCTGTCTGATTCGGTGGCTCGATCTTTCTTCCTTCAACTTCTATCTTCAATCTCTCCGACAAAACAGTTAAATATACTTTATACAGTTTTTGGCATCAGCGACACACCCCTATAATCTTTAACCTCCTCTCCTTTGCCTTTCTTTACTATTAGTATAACTACTCCTTCTTTCCATTACTCTGCCCACCCCTCTCCTCTCCATACTCAATTACACATTATCCATGCCCATTCCTCTAGTTCCTTCCCTCACTAGTTCCATACTTCATTTGAAATCTCATCTATACCCGGTGCCTTTCCACCCTGCATTATTCCTAAACCCTTAACTATTCCTTTCCTTGTTTTGTCTTCTTCCTCATCTCTTTCTCTATCATATGTTCCTCCCTTTCTAATTTTTCTCTCGACTCTACCTAGCAAATCCAAAAAATATTTCTTCCATTCTACCATTTCAGTATCTTGGTTTACTCTGTTTCTGCTTTTTCTTTCTCTATTTACAACCTTCCATACTTCTTCTCCCGTCCTAGCCTTCTCCGCCTCTTCCTCAAACCTTTATACTCTTCCTCTTTCTTTTAATCACACAACTCAGTATACTCTTTCTTTTTTTCCTATATGTTTCCCTATTACTTTTTTCTTTTCTCCACTTTCTCAATTCCTTTCTGACCTCCTTTTTTTCTCCTTACAGTTTTTATCCCACCCACTTCTATTCCCCCTTTTACTAACTTCATTTTTGTTTTTGCACTCTAATCCTTTTTTATTTCCGCTATCATTTTTTCCATCTCCTCGTCCACATTTCCCCCTCCCATTTTGAATTTTCTGACCTTTTTTCTAAACTTTTCTTTTCCTTCCATTGACCAATCCCCTTTTCCTACACTTTGTACATTTGCTCCCCTTTTATTCATATTCCTATTGCTTTTTTGTCCCTCTAATGTCACTATTAAGGGAAAGTGATCCGAATCAATATAATCACCTATCTCTAGTTTCTTAATTTTCTCGCTTACCTCATCATCGACTATCACATAATCAATTACCGTTCCTCTCTTACCTCCTGAGCTCTCATCTCCTTCTATATTTCCGTTCAAGATATACCATCCCAACTCTTCTAAGCTGTTTAACAACTTTTTTCCCTTCCCATTCAGTACCTTATCTTTGGATCTTTTTTCTCTCTCTTCTCCCCATTCTCTTTCTCCTCTGACTCCTGTTATCGCATTTAAATCCCCATCTACCGCATCTATTATCAGCCTATTCTCTTCTTTATTTTCTTCAATTATTTCTTTCATTTTCTCTGCTTTCTCCTGCATATCACCGTTCACATAAACACCCACTACGTTCCACTTCTCTCCTCCCATCTTTACCTCTTCTACTATTAATCCTTCTTTTTGTTCTTTCCTGTCTTTCTTATCTTTCCCTGTTATCCCTTCATTCCTTACTCCATCACCATTCCTCCCCTTGCTCTACTATTCATTCTTCCTCTTTGCATTTTGCAGTTGCCATTTGCAATCTCTTGGTAACCTTGACCTTACTCTTTCCAATCCCATTTCCTCTAGCCACGTCTCCATCATTATGACTACATCCCATTGTGTCAAATTTCTCATAAACTCCCTATCCTTCCTCTCCAGTCCTGCTATATTTCAATATCATATCTTCCATTCTTCCCTACTTTCGTTTCCCATCTCTTTTTCCTACTTACTATTTCTTATTTTCCTACCTCCCGTCCCTTCCGCTCCTAGCTTCCCTGCACCTCATTTCTGACTATCTGTTCCATTTCTTCATCCCAATCCCAACATACTTCATCTATCTGTATTCTCCCATACTTAACCCATGTTCTTCTTTCCTTTATTCTTTCCTCTTCCGCTATTTTCTTTAACTTATACTGCATCTTGCTTTCTACCCATGTCAAATCATCCTCTATTCTCTCCGAGCTTCCATATAACATCCTCTTCTTTGTCATCACTTTCCTCTTATGTTCCCATTTCTATAGTATCACCAGTACCATTCTCTCCCCTATTCGCTCTTCCCTTCCTACCTCCTTCTCCTCTAAGCTTTTACCCTTTACCACTATGTTTCTGTCCCCTTCTTCCCTCTCTTTCCTTTCTATTCGTTGCTCTATTTTTCTCAGTCTTTCCTTCTTCGTATACCTACTCTCGCCCCCACTAAAATCCAGGTTCGAGCTTTTTAGTTTCTTTATCCTACCTTGCATTTCCTGCACCTTTTCATTATTGTCTTCCTGCTTCTCTAGTTTTTGTTTCAATGACTGCATCCTCTTTTCTAACTGTTCCCTGACTTCTTCCCATTTCTTTCTTAAGTTCAGCCATTTCCCACCTAATTTCCTTCTCTAATTCCTCTCCGTTTTTTCCCTGCTTTTCTTCATAAATCTAACCTAACCCTACTTGTGATGTAATATACTATTAATTGATGCTATTGAAATTTTTAGGTATCATTCAATGATTTTAATAAGTAATTCTTTCAATGTTCTAGTTGGAGAACCTATATAAGTTTATAACTACTTTTATTCAATTAGTAAATACAGAATTTTAAATTAATAACCAAACTCTTTCATAAATAATTTATTTTTCAGATGAGATTTTAGATGTTATACCGTAAATGATACTTTAGCGAATTTAAAATTTTTGAAAAATATTACCCGAAAAATAAAAATATGAAAATTAACTGAAAATTCAACATAGTATGCAGCTTTATAGTAGGCGTGTCCGTCATTTAACCAACTTCTTAGGAACTTGGCTAAACAGTATCGAATAGACAAATTTACCCACGGAACCTTTCGTTAGTCTATCGGGCGGATCAGGTCAAGAAGTTAGCCTAACGATCGGCCGACTCGTCTAATGGTCAATAGCTTTTCAGGATATTAGACTAACTCTATTTCAATGAAAACGAGATTAAAGGAAAGGTACATTTGTATTTGAAATTGCGTTATCTGTTAGTTAATTTATCTTATTTCTTCATTATGTTTGAATATGTACAACTATTAATACTACATGGAAAAAATAAGTATTATATAGTTGATGGAACTAATTCAAGATAGCGGATATTAGCGATAACTGAAGAGTTTTATATATTAAATTTCCGAAACATTCCAGATAAAATATAGAACTATCATTTTCTGAGTATAAATTTACACAAGCAGTTCCGCTTTTTTATTATTTACGAAAATATTGTTATCCGTCGTGGGATAATTGTGTTTGTCAATTGTTTGCCACATTTTTATCCAATTATAGATAAAATATATCCATGGAATTGATTGCGCTAGTATTGAGTAGTTCCTAATATTAAATGTCTTCCTTGGAAACTCAGACAGCATATTGTAATATGTATATGCTGGTGCAAAACAAATTCCGGAAGTCATTTCAGAATATCGCCAATCGAACGATAAGCATTTAAGAATCGTCTGTTGTAGGACAATAAGTCTCTTTCCAGTTATGCCTATCCACTGTATTAATTTCTCCCACTCCACAAATTGCAATTTGAATCAACGCTAATGTGTGTCAGTAGTCGGTCTTCAGCAGTCAGTAGTCAGTACATTCAAGTCACACTAACATCAGATTAAAATTTGATTTTCAAAAATGAAAGAACATATTGTAAGTCGAAATAAATTCGAAGAGAAGTTTGGAGAATTTCGTTGCAATCAGGAAAGTAACAGATCTGTGTGGGATAGAAAACATTTAGAAAGTGTAATAAAATTACGAAAAGAATTTGAGGTAGTGAATTCAACAAAATCTTCATATTATCACTATTCCATGCCTTATGAACTTTTAAAAATCGGGAGTGAATATATTGTGATTTTAAGATGAAAAAACGAAAATGATGCGCTTATTGATGTGCTTGCGGTTGAAGATTATGACCAGTTATTGGAGGCCCACTTTCAAACTGGACATGACGAAAGGGATAAGATTATGTATTATCTGAAAAGAAAATGTCGGATTTTTAAAGCTTCGTGTGAAATTTTTATTGCTTGCTGTGGAACGTGTAATCGAAACAGGATAGTTCCTGAGAAAGGTGTTTTCATAAAGCCTGTAACATCCAGTGGGTTTAATATACGTGGTCAAGTGGATTTGAATAACTTACAATCATGTAGTGATGGCTAGTATAACTGGGCGATGAATTACGAAGATGATGGTACCAAATTTCTTCATCTACAACCTCTGAAATCTAAACATGCCGCTAATGTAGCAGAAAAATTGTCTAAACTGTTTTTTACTTGGGGAGCTACACAAATTTTACAAAGCGACAACGGTCGTAAATTTGTTGCATCGGTAGCAAATGAACTAACTTCAATTTGGCCGCACTGCAAAATTTTTCATAGACGTCCCAATGTTGAAAATATGTTACGAGCGTGGATGATTGACCACAAAAAATAAACAGGAGTCGTAGGTGCTACGAAGTACAGGTAAAAAAAAGGTTTTTTAATTTTCTAGACAAATTTCAACCTTGAGGGCTTGATTTTTTTATTTACAAATAATCAAGACAAGATTTTGTTTCCTACGACGCATTTTAGAGTTTTAGACCCACAGAAACAAACAAAAAAATACATTTGAAAAAGTGGCTTTTTACATAATATATTTTTATTTGTTTTTCTTGGAAACAATGTTCATATTTTTAAAAAATTGAGTGTCAAAAACTAAAAAAAACTATTACTAAAAACTAAAAGTGCAGTAACTGTACCCCCTTTCATTATTTCAATCATTTCAATTTAAATCTATTTCAAATTTCACGCCATGCACAGCGTTGTAAATGATTAGGTTGGTCAGTAATCGAATTGAAAAACTCAACAATAATAATGAATAAATTCAGATCATTCTCAATAGATATGTGACATTGAACATTTATACAGTTTTATGCGCGTCCAAATTGTAAGTATGTACCTCAACTTGAATTTTCAATAGATTTGCTATAAAAAATAATATTCATTACTCTAAATGCAACATACTATTTTATAGAATCAATAACATAAAATCTTGAATTTTAATTGTCACGTATTAACCTAATGATAAAAGCAAGCAATTTCAGAGCAGAAATATACTTTGAAGACGAATATCCCCTCACGTCGATTATTTGTTGAAACAATTTTTTTTATAAAAATTTACTTTAAAAGTTAACAATTATTTTTCTTTCTTATACCTCTGTGTGTAGCATACAAGTGACGGCATGTATAAGAAAAACAATCTCCTGACTGTCACGTTTCTCATAATGACAACAATTGTTGATTATATGAACAATTTTTTTAATGAAAATTGTTTATATAATAAAAAGTATTTGCAATAATGAAAATATGAAAGCCAGGAATCTTTGGCAAAAAATGTCAAGCTGATTACGCAAAATGAATGTAACCTATTCATGAAAAAATGATTAAAGTGTGGATTTGTTTATGCTCATAGAATAAAAATAATTTGTTTATTATTTCATTAATTTGTTATAAACATAATTTTTGAACAAATTGACAAATAATCTTATTATGGGTAATTTTTTTTGCTAAAAGTGCTTTATATTAATGTAGGAATAACATTTAACTACAAAAATAATTAAAAAGTTTACAATAACCATTGTTATAAACAAATATTGTGGCAAAATATTAAAATTGGATATTTTTTCAAATTATATTTTCCTGCAATCGTCAAGAACGACCTCAAGTATTCTTTAAAATAATAAATATTTAGCAATATTTTATGAAATATAATCTTTTGGATTTTTATAAACAAATTAGATAAGCAAATTCAAAATGTTGGCGCTTTCGCAAAGAAATTTTTTTTGCTGCTAGTCACAAAAATATTAAAAAAGTTAACAATAACCAATGTTATTAGCAATTCTTGTGACAAATTATTTAAACTTAAGGTTCTATCAAATTTAAATTCGACTTTTTCCGAATGAAACTGCCAATATTTGGAATTTCTTTATCTAAATTGAAGGAAATTATCATTTGAAAAAATCTCAAATTTTAATATTTTGCCATAAGAATTGTTTATAACAATGGTTATTATAAACTTTTCAACTAGTTTTTTAATTAAATATCAATTCTACATTATTATGAAGCACTTTTAGCCAACAGAAATTTGTTTTAACTATAATAAGAAGACTTGCTAATTTGTTCATAAAATTTGTTTTTAACAATAAAATGGAATAATAAACAAATTATTTTATAGAGACAGAATATAATCGTCGATAGTCGATACGTAATTACATTCAGGCTCGTGTTGCTCATTTGAATTTAAAATCCAACACCCCCTCTCAACACGGGGCTAATCGTTTAAAATGGACACAGCAAGTCCTCCAAGACCCTTTCGATGATTGAGTCCAAAAAGTGCTTTCGTGAGAACGTCTGCAGCCATCTCTGATGTTGGAACATATTCAACTTCAATGTCTCCTCTCTCGAATATTTCGCGAATATAATTATGGCGAATATCGATATGCTTAGTGCGAGCATGTTGTACCGGATTTTTCATCAATTTCTGTGCTCCTTTAGTTGGCTTTACATCTAAATGTATTAGACCGACCTCAGTTAAGAAACGTCTCGAATACACTGCTTCCTTTGCAGCCTCTGATAGTGCCATGTACTCTGCTTCCGTGCTTGAGAGAGCAACTGTTCTTTGTTTCCTCTCCTCCCAGGATATTGCGGTACCAGTAAGCTTGAATACATATCCTGTATAGGATCTCCGATCATCAAGTCCAGCACCCCAATCTGCATCCACATAACCAAAAAGTTAATCACCTGTTCTTCTGAAGTTCAAACCACAGTTGCTGGTTCCGTTTAGATAGCGTAGGACTTGTTTTGCTGATAACCAGTGATCTTTTCCCGGATTTTGATTAAATTGGCTCAGAGAACTTAGTGCGTAAGCTATGTCAGGTCGTGTGGAGACTGCCAAGTACATAAGAGAGCCTATCAAGGATTGATATGGGACTCTGCTCATTTCTTCTACCTCTTCATCGGTCTTCGGTTGCACATCCTTGCTGAGTTTAATGTTTGCAACTAAAGGTGTAACGACAGGCTTGGAATCTTGCATGCCAAACTTTTGCAACACATCCTTGATGTATTTTTTCTGCGACATGGCAATCGAATTTGTATCCAGATTCTGTTCGAATTCGATTCCAAAGCAGTAATGCAATTTTTCTAAATCTTTCATTTGGAATTTACGAGATAGATCTTCTTTCATCTTTTTAAAGACTTCTGTGCGATAATCAGATCATCCACGTCAACCACGATGATGAGATTTCCGTGTCTTTTGAATGTAAACACACTTATCTCCGATTAATTGTTTTAATCCAAGTGATTGCAGTCTTTCATCTAGCTTCTTAAACCATTGGCGACCGGACTGCTTGAGACCATAAATTGACCTCTTGAGTTTGTAGACAAGGTTCTCGCTACCTTGAAGTTCAAACTCTTCAGCCTGCTCCATATAAATTTCTTCTTGTAGGTCTCCGTTAATGTATGCCATTGCCACATCAAGTTGATACAGTTCTAGACCTAATTCAAATGAAAGAGCCATTACCATTCGCATGGAGCTTTGTTGAGCAACTGGTGCAAACTTCTCTTGAGAATCTGTCCCAGGCTGCTGATTATAGCCTTTCGCTACTAAACGTGCTTTGCGGCGTTTAACGTCACCATCACCATTGTATTTCGTCCTGAGAAACCATTTGCAACCAATCACCTTTTTATTTGTCGGGCGCTTGGTCAAAATCCAAGTACCAATCTGGGAAAGCGAATCAAACTCTGCTTTCATACCTTTACGCCATTCGCCTGCATGAGGACCACCAAGAGCTTCTTGAACACTTGGATTTGTAGCCTCTTCATTTACTAAAGAAGCTTCTTCAACGTAACTAATACTTAGTGTAATGAATGACTTTCTTGGTCTTCCTCGCTGTCCAGTCTTGATTATTTTTGGTCTTTCTGGCCCTCTTCTAGACGTAGGAGTTTGAATAATCGATTCCAATTGTTCCTCCCCTGGTGGTTGGATTTCTGCATCAATTTCTCCTTTGGGATTTCTATCGTTATTACGAAAGTTGCTGTTGATAGTTTGATCTTGAGAATCTTCATCTTCACTGTTTTGACTCGTATTTGGCGTGATACTTCTTTCATTTTGAATGTTTATATCATCCAGATCAATATTACGGTTGTTCTCTTCATTTTTTAAGAATGGATTAAAAAAAGATGAAGTCATTTCTTTTGTCTATTAAAGAGCCATCGATTTCTGGTTGAAGTTGATTTTGGTTGAAGGTTCAAGAAATTTGACGTCTCGACTAGTCACTATTTTTCTAGCTTCAGTATTCCACAGTATTATCCTACAAAGATGAACAGCTTCCACAGTATTATCCTACAAAGATGAACAGCTTGAATCTACATTTGAACTTCCCCTTGTTTGGCTTTTTGTTCAAAACATACGCCTTACAGCCAAACGATCGCAGATGGTGAATAGATGGCTTTGAAACAAACCACATTTCGTATGGAGTTTGACCTTTTAATTGTTTTGTTGGACACCTGTTGCGAATATAGGCAGCTGTAGAAATTGCTTCGAACCAAAAAGTTTCAGGTAGACCAGCCTACAGCAAAAGACATCTCGCCATTTCTACGAGTTCGGTTCATCCTCTCAGTTTTTCCATTTTCTTGAGGGGTATAAGCAACAGTGTGTTCTCGTCTTATACCATTTCGTTCAAGATCCTTAGTAAACTGCAGTCCAAAAAACTCGACACCATTATCTGTACGTAAAGTTTTGATTCTATTTTCAGTTTTATTTTCAGAAAAAGCTTTAAATTTGGTAAAAGCTTCCTTAGCTTCACATTTATTTTTAAACAAATAAACTTCTACCCAGTTTGACTTATCAATAAAAGTCGCAAAATACGAAACACCGCCGAGAGATCTGCTTCTAATTGGTCAACACACGTCTGAGTGTACTAATTCCAACAACTTTTCACTTTTTGATAATAGCATATTTTGATAATAGAGTTTTTTTATATCAATTTCATTCAGATGTCCATACCTCATGTCCCATTTCTCCAATTCGCTTAACTCATTTTCCGCAGTCGCAGCTGTGGAATTATCTTTTTTCTTTTGTGTTAATTTAGCATCTACCACTACCATCGATTGGTTCCACTTATCCGATCTACTAGACTTGGTATTTGCTTTGCACTCAGAAAATCCCTCTGGCCTTGATTCTATAAAGTATAGATCACCCTTTCTGCTGACTTTGAAAATAAATTCATTCTTGCTGTTGTTAATCTTTGCAGCCTCTTCGGTAAATATGACTGAATGTCCTCCTCTAGTAGCTTTTGAGACAGAAAATAGATTAGTTTTCAATTCTGGTACAAACAAAACATTTTCTCCTCTAACTTTTCTTTTCTCTGAGGAATCCAATACGCAAAGATGAATTGTACCTTTCCCTTGAATATCAGTTGTTTTGTCGGCAGCTAGTCTTACCTTTTGCGATTCAACTTGGTTTAATTCTGAAAAGTAGTTTTTATCGTGGCACATGTGTGAAGTCGCGCCACTATCAATACACCAAGATTTACCTGACGTTGATTTATCACTGAATGCACAGGCGAAAGATGCTTTTCCCTCGACGACATTAACTTCAAGATCTAAAAAAGTAGTGAGAAAAGCTTCTTCTGCATTTGAAGCATTTTGTTTTTTGTCATTGACTCTTTTTCTTCACTCTAAAGCTTTATGTCCAGGCCTTTTACAGTAGTTGCACTTAAATGCCTTTTTCTGGAATTTAAAATCATTTCCATTAAACGTAGAGGTGTTATTGCAAACCTTTTTCTGAAGGTGCTGATTGTACTGGCTTCCGGAAGACTTTACAAAAAGGGCTCCTTGCGAGTTTTTGTCAAAATCCTTTTCTTTTCTAGAACTGAACTCCTCTAGTCGGGAGATCATCGCGGGGTTCAATGGTACATCTAAAGTTATCGAAACTGTTTGGCACACTGTAAAGTAGTAAGATAGTCAATATATCATCGTCAACAGAAATGTCCGTTTGATGTATTGTAATTCTTTACATGGCCTAATTCTGATGGATTAATTGCAAGGATGATGTCTGCTTTTGATTTTCTATTCTCTTTCTCCCATGCGGCAGCTTCCACAGCTTCCTATGGCTTGTCTTTGCTTCGATCAACATACTCCCAACGATAATTCTTGACAAGAATTGCTTCCATATATAATCGCTAAGTATCGTGATTCTCCTTACCAAGTTTTTCAACGTGAGCCAAAAAACTAGATGCCATTTCTTACAATTATAGCTTGATTTTCAGTTAACGATGATTCAGCAAATTTCAGGATATATTTTGTTCGTTTTGCCTTCGTCGTAACCTGACACAGCAAATCCTTTTTCAAACAAAATTTTCTATGGCACTATGGTATTCGCAACCCAGTGGAAGAATTCTGTGCCCATAACCTGTTAGATTTTTAGATGATTTCATTAGGGTTACAATAAGTTTGGTCAAAAGATAAGATATATTAACATGATGAAAAATGATACGTCGTTATAAAATAAACCATGACAACTAAGTAAATAATATCGTAGACAGAATATAATCGTCGATTGTCGATACGTAATTACATTCAGGCTCGTGTTGCTTGAATTTTTTAAAAATTCAAAATCGGATCAAAATTTAAGGCTCTGGATCGGACCTACCCCGCTCTACCTCAATTCTTCCTTTAGGAGCCTGGAGCTCCTACGGACACGACTCACTAGACTGGGGCGATGTAAACCAGGGTAACTCGTCTGAGGTCTCCTTTTCCCCTGACAGTTCCCCATCACCACCTGAACACCTCCTTATGTCCACCCGAGCTAAGACCACCTGGCGCAATTAGGGCCGCATTTCGGGCAAAGGGTTCCGAGCCCCTGCTCCCGTAGCCGACTCGCTCGGTGTCGACAGGCGCTCTTGTGAGCATCCTGAAAAACAATGGTACGTCGGAGTAAGATGCCCCTGACCGGCCTACTCGTCGCCACGCACCTGTCCTCCGTTCTGCTCCCGCTTTAAGAGGCCACCCGATATGCAACTACCTGGCGCAACTTAGGTCGCCTATCGAGCAAAGAGGAGTCATGACTTACTCAGGCAACTTGACTCAGGTCACTCTGTGCCCAAAAGAAGCCGTCCCTTTGACTACTTACGCCGACCTGACCACTCGTCACGCAAGCTTTGAACACTACCAAGCTTCACGACCATCGTTCTCTGCACCACGCACACTTTGTGATCACCAAAACGCCTCCCCCCCTCTCCACACCGTACCCGTACTCCGAGAGCGACGGGCCCAGGAGAGGACACTCTAGGCCGACAAAGAACCATCCTTTACAACCTGAACGCCGAACCAACCACCCCGAACCGATCCGACCGTACCTGAACGACCGACTGTCACGCACACCTTATACACCACCAGGCTTCCCCCTACCTTCGTCACGCACGTGCTGTAACTGACGCGCATATCGTTAAATCCCACCGCTTACCATTTCTCCCTCATCACGCATGTCCTGCGACCGACCCGCACATCGGTAAACCCGACCACTCACCGTTTTTTCTTAAACATTAATTCCAGGGACCGGCCTAAGACACTAGCTTCCACCGCCTTTTGTTCACTCAGGTCGTACACTTCACAACCACACGCAGAACTTGTCGGTTGCGCATACACAAAACTTGAGCCGAAACTGTCGTCGCTCACACACACACACACACACATAAGCGCGCGCGCGCAATAACGCGCCCGATACGCTACACCCACATTTAGTAATAAGTTAGATATGTAATTTACAGGAGAATAAGCATTTTTTATTTGTTAATGTAAAACCGCGCATATTATTTATCTCTGAAACCAAACCCTGGCTAGGCTAAACAATCTGCAGGGATAAGTAATTGGGGGCCAATACGTACTACGATAAAATGTGTTTCTCTTCAAGATGAAGTACTAAATACCCTTGAAACAGAGGAATATTTAGAATATAACGCATTTATAAATAAAAATTAAAAATTTCTTTCATTAAAAGCAAATTTGAAGATCGAACCCAATTTTATATTACAACCGCAAAGCATAAAAGTATAATCTCTTCAAAACCCGACAAAATATAGATAAGTGATCCAGCACCAGAAGCCTTCTGCGGAGTTTTTAATCTAATACTGAACATTGAGAATGTGAGATAATGCACACAGTGTACTTTGTACATTCACATAACTTGCGGGGAATTAGATTTAAAAACTTAAGTCTCATTTACTCGTTCTGCGTTGGGAAGAAGTCCTTACTTGATACTCGAAGCGACTGTTTCGAGAGACAAAAAATGCAGACTAAGAAAATGATCACGTCTTCAGAAGAAATTTTTCCACTCCTAAATATCAGCGACTACATAACCTTATCTATTCTGGCTGTAGATCGAGGACCCTTCAGATTTTCGTAATATTTTTGGTATTGTCACTGACATTAAGAATAACGTTTGTCAAATAGGCATAAAAAACGGGTTAATTAAAGGATGTTTTCCTCAAACAGACATTAAAAAATCAGGAACAAATTCTGCGAGTTTAGATGACATACCTACGGATTTCAGCTTTCTTTAAGAGAGGCTGCAGCTAAGCAGTCAGTGTGGGGCGGTTAGGCTTTTGAAAAGTGCAACTGCAAAGCCGTACACAATCAATACAAAACAAATCTTTGTACTAGTTTTAAAGCAGGTATCTTGTGTAATTCGCGTTTTCGTCAGTCTGCTATGTGTTTCAACAAATAAATTCAAATAAATTCAAGCAAGCCAGATATAATAAATATATGTATTATTAAATAAATTGTGATAGCCTTTTTGTATCTCGGGTTTCCTAGTTTATAACTTGCAGCTTTCACTTTTTACCGTGTCATATGCTAAAAAAAAGGATGGGAGGGGCAGAGAATTATGGTATAAATTGTCCACAGGTTAGGGCAGACCGCCAATTGTAACTTTTATTTTCGGTTCGTAATTTTTGTATTGAATTAATTTTCCAAAGAAGTTATTTGTGCTTTTTCGCTGTTTTCAAGAAAGTGGATTTGTACCACATGCTGGCACCACACGTAGTAGCGCTTCGGCATCGTAACCGGAAGGTTGAGTGGTTATTTTTGATTTATAAAATGTTTATAAATTCATTTTGGTTCAAAAATCTTCAAAGATTCTATGAAAGATTTATTTTTTTATAATGTTCTGCATCATGCGATAATCCTGGTTAATACTTCTGATAAAGTGGAAATTGTATGCAAATGTAAAGGTCGAATGTGAGAAAGTTGTACGAAATTGAATGTTATTCTTAATAGTGTACTTTATTGATAATTTTTTGCATAAAAGAAGCTTTAAGAAAATACCATGTTTTATATAGTACGGAAGTATGTTTTTTTATTGAGCCACTGCTCTGTTTAAAAATTCTGATTAAAAGCAAAGTTTTTTGTTTAAGGCACTTCACATGTACTTCTACGTTTAAATATAATTGGTAAACATTGTGAAAAAAATGAATGTTTTTAGAAAATAAATTTGTTGCGAGAATTTGAAAGTCAATATTTTCGTAAATAATAAAGAAACGAAACTGATTTGGCAAATTAATACTCAGAAAATGGTAATTCTATATTTTATCTGCAACGTTTAGGAAATCAGGTACAGCTTTTAATACTCTACATGAAAAAAATCAATTTTATATAGTTTATGGAACTAACTCAAGAATAGTGGATATAAGCGATAATTGAACAGAGTTTTATATCATTTCCGAAACATTACAGATAAAGTATAGAATTACCATTTTCTGAGTATCAATTTGCCAAAGCAGTTTCGTTTCTTTATTATTTACGAAAATACTGACTTTAAAATTCTCGAAACAAATTTATTTTCTAAAACCTTTCATTTTTTTCATAATGTTTACCAATTATATTTAAACGTAGAAGTATATGTGTAGTGCCTAAATGAAAAACGTTCCTTTTAACTTTAAAATTCTCGCAACAAATTTATTTTCTAAAACCCTTCATTTTTTTCATAATGTTTACCAATTATATTTAAACGTAGAAGTACATGTGTAGTGCCTAAACGAAAAACGTTCCTTTTAATCAGAATTTTTAAACAGAACAGTGGCTCAAAAAAAAACATACTTCCTTACTATATAGAACATGGTATTTTCTTAAAGCTTCTTTTATGAAAAATTGCACCCGCTCCCAGCGAAATCGCTGAAAAATTTCAGCCACAACCACGCCTCACGACCGTGAGATAGGTGGTTACAGTCTGTAACAGATCAATACGATGATAAGGACGATGATAAGGACGATTAGTTGAACAGAATATACCGGGTACAATCGTTGCAACTCCCTTATGATGGCTCGATACCTCTCTTTTTTCATTCTCCTTGGCTATAATGTTTTTGTCAGCTGGTGCCGAAAATTCGATAATGAACATGGCTCGCTTCTCGAAGTCGAGAAGGACCATGTCAGGCCTCGAGTGAGCAGCAGAAACAATTCTCGAGAATATAAAGTTCCAGTATATGCGGCACTTCCCATTCTCGAGAATTGACTCGATTTCCCTAGAAGTATTTAGAGGAGCGATATTAAGGTTAAGGCCGTAAGAGTGACAGAGTTGGTAATAAAGCACTCTTAATGCCGCATTCTGCCTTTGGACGGGATGTGCATGGCACGCCCTGCAGCTATCATCGGAAATATCTAGGCTCAAAATGTGGCGACGGGATTTTAAGGTGGAAATGACACTGTCTTGACATGCTAAAATGAAACCCTCTGTGCCAGACTTCAATCCGGGTGATTTAAGGAAAGAAAAAGTTAGCTCATACGACATTGACTGATCCTCCACATTTCCGTGGAAGATGTCATTGCATCCTCTTATCGAGGAGCTTTTCACGGAAGTTCTTCTCTTGTGCTTTCTCAATCTGGGCTTTCAGGAGTGAGTGCTCAAGATAGATAAAATTTGATGCATTTTACTCACCTCTAATACTGAAGTTAAGTCTGAGTGTTTCAGCAGCCTCCTCCGCTGCTTTGTACAAAAATGTTCCTTTTCCCACTTCTTCGTGCTTCCTGACCATTTTAAGAAGAGGGTTTCTTCCATTTGCGACTCTATGTGCTGTACCCAGAATAATCCTGTTGTAAAGACATTCAAGATTCAATATTCCGCGACCACCTTGACGGCGTGAGGTGTAGATTCTTGGAACAGAACACTTAAGATGTATGCTCTTGTTCAGGTGCATAACCTTTCGCGTCCCGATATCAAGGAATCTGAGCTCGTTCTTCGTCCATGGAACCACTCCAAATGAATAGAGTACTACCGGGACCGCAAGCATGTCCGTTGCAGATACTTTGTTCCTCACCGACAGTTCGGAAGACCAAATCTGACGGATGAGACTTCTGTATCTGCTTCGGAGACTATCCTTTATAAATGTCACATCCTGAATGCGGCTCCGTGGCAGCGCTTCTATCGACGAGCTAAATGTCTTCAGGGATGCCATTAAGTTTTCCTCGCTTCAAATAAACCTTGGCGCATTTCCCTAACCCCAAATTCCATTCCAATTTCCTTAGTATATCGTTCGACAATCCCCAGAGCTAGATGCAGTTGCTCTTTGTTTTTAGCATAGATCCTAAGATCGTTCATGTAAAATACATGAGTGACCTTGTACTTTCGATCTGCAGGTTTGCTGAAAAGCATCCGTCGGAAGGGCGAAGTGCTAGAGATAGTAGCAATAATGTGAGGCAAAAGAGGAGTGGGATCATGGTGTCGCCCTGAAAGACACCTTTCTGGAAGGTGACCTTGTTGGTTGTTACACGATTTTTTCAAGGTAAGATAGTAAATCTGGTTTTCCAACGCGTCTATGAGAGGTCGAATCGAAAGCTTTTTAGTACTCAATCCAGGCCATCGATAGGTCACGCTGATAGGATGCTGCATCTTCGCACACATCTATCGATGAGCAGGTTCTCCCGACATCCTGCTACGTCTTTCTTTGAGCCACGTTGTTCATACATTTCTTGCCACACAGGTTCAATTGCCCAAACAATCCTATCATTTAGGATAGCTGGGAAGATCTTATACTGTGTGTTTAGACAAGTGTTTGGCCTTTGATTTTTCGGGTCAGCTAAGTTGCCCATTTCCGGCGGGAGTACTGTGCGCCCTTCCACAAACCACTCCCGAATTGGCTCTTCTGACTTTAAATATGAGGTGAAAATACGGGCCAAATGCTGATGGGTTGAAGGAAACTTCTTCCACCAGAATGTCTTGATACCATCTAGTCCCGCAGCGGAATAGTTCTTCATCCATCTTAATACTTTTTTCACCTCCTCGGTGGTGATGGATGGGCATTCTTCATCAGGTGTTATGAGGGCATCACACAGCTCCTTGAAGCTATTTATGTTCACTGAGTCTTCGTCTAGTATATGCTGCATTTCGTAGACTTCTCTCCAAAATAATTCGACCTCCTCTGCTTTGGGCGGGTGGTCGACAGTAACTGGACGGTCTTGGAAGAGTCGAGATGGGTAAGAAAGAAACTGTCGATTTTCTCTGACCCACCTCTCTCTCCGTTCTAGACTTCTCTTAGCGTCAGATAGAATCCGTATTCTCTCAACAATATGCTGCCTGATGGTCAGCAGCTTTGACTTGTTAAGTTTGTGATAACGGGTCTGGAATTCGCGTGCGAACTTTCGAACCTTGGCGGTAAAATTCCTGCCAGATGTGATGTAGTAAATCACACGCTGAATGCTGGACGCGTACTGTCTTGCCCAGCCTATCTTTATCGCGAGTTGATGCATTCGTCTTTTGGTCTTATGATCATCCGATGGTTTTGTTTTACGGTTCGCATCGGCCAAAGCTCTCGCTGCATTATACACACAACAATTGATAGTCCAGAGGTCAGATTCTTCGGAAAAATGTCCACGAAGCTCATCATCCATTTCAGCCAGATCTTTAGGCTTGAGAGAAACGTGGGTGTTGATGTTTCTCCGGATCATAAAGCATCGTTCTTCCTCTATCGGATTCCTGCCCGTGATTGGTCCTAGTGTGGCATTTCTTTCTCTGTTACCGGCTTGTTCTAGCTGTGGTAGAGTAGGCGTTAATCTTACATAGCCCCTTTTTTGTTGTAGTTCGGCGTGGTTTCGCAGACGTTGATTCGAAAAGTGCGATAGCTCCGGGTGTTTCTCGCACCGCAGCGCACGTAGCCGTGCCATGTAAACCCGTTCATGGGCCACACTGGCATCGTAGCACTCTAGCAAGTCGCGATTGAATCGCACCGTCCACCTAAAGGTCCCGAAATTCCGTCGATCCATCGCATTGAATCCATCTTCATTGGCTCCCCCAGCTCTAGAGTGATCGGCATAGTTGACCGACCCATTGTCGGGAGCCCTGCGCGTGCTATTGTTTTGAACCGCACTTACTACATGTTACCATGAGAAGCTAGGGAAAGGGGTTCGTCCATCCTTGTAGAGCCCCGCATACAAAGATAAGGCTGCGTACTCTGAGAGGTCGCCTGGTATCTCAGAGTCACCGTTCTAGACACCTCACCCAGGTGCCATTCAGTTTATAGCACGGTTTTCACACCTTCGCTTGGGGGTTAATTCCTTCGGGACCACCCCTGGACAATTTTTCGCGACTGCCTATTCATTTTTGTGACCATGTTCAGCAGAAACTCTAGATACATAGACCCTCTATCCGGTATCTAATGACGCGGTCGGTGGCGTTATCATGGGCCCTTCGGTTTGCTTCTAGAGGAATCAAAAC
>NC_046665.1:19309922-19323219 GCF_010883055.1 Belonocnema kinseyi | reverse complement strand
TTCACCAAATTTGGCACAGATAATCTTCAACGTGTGTACTTTTATCTCAAATTTTTGCAGAATGATTTTTTTTTATTTCAAAATGGTGGACCAAAATCTCAAAAAACGTGTTTTTTTTTCATGCTCTCCAGGTTTACCATTTTGAAGGTGAAAAAAAAACAATTAGAAACCCGCGATTATTATTCAATTTGATATTTTTGGTGTTACTGGCAATAAATAAACTACTAAAATGCTAAATTTAAAAATGGCAGATTCAAAATGGTGGCCGAAAAATAAATTTTTTCATTTGCATGTCATGTTTGTTTTAATATCGTAATATCGTTTTAATGTTCGTTTTAGAAACCTATTTTCTACAATCCTTATTATTATTATTTTCAAAATATCAATATCGAGCCCAACTTGGCGGATAAAAAAATGTAATATAATAACATGGCCAAAGCCAAATCAGTCTTTTAAACTCTTCTGTGACCATAAGATTTTTTAGTCACGAACTATATAAACTAGATATAGTTTTAAGCGTTTGAGACATCGCTGATGTTGAATTTGCCATTACTTTTGCAAAAGAAATTTGTTTAAACAAACTAATTTTAAAGAACTAATCACATGTTTAGATTAAGCGTACTCAAAAAACCCTGAATTTTCTTTGCATTTCTTATGAACATAAACAGTTTTATTAGATTCAAAAATTAATTATTCATTAATTTGTTTATTAAGAAGCGTAGTTGAAGGCATAAAAGAACTATTGTGGATGGTAACCTTTTCCACTCAATCAGATTCTCGTATTTGTTTTTCAAAATTAGTTAATAACGCAGTCACAGAAGAGTTTAAAAGACTGAGTTGGCGCTGGGCTAATACAACATTTTTTTATCCGCCATATTGGACTCGTTATTAAAATTTATAAAATAATAATAATTATTATTATTGAAAATAGGTTTTTAAAGCGAACACCAAAACGATATTACGATATTAAAACGAACATTACACACAATTTAAAAAATTTATGTTTCGGCCGCCATTGTGAATCCGCCATTTTGAAATTTAACATTTTAATAGTTTATTTACCGCCAGCAATACCAATAATATCAAACCGAATAATAATATCGGGGTTTTCATTGGTTTTTTCACCTTAAAAATGGTATGCCCGGAGAGCATGTAAAAAAACACGGTTTTTGAGATATTTTGGTCCGCCATTTTGAAAAAAAAGTAATTCTGAAAAAATGTGAGATGAAAGTAAACATGTTAAAAATAATCTGTGCCAAATTTGGTGAAAAAAAACCCGTTTGCGAGATATTTAGGTGGCCCGATTGACATGGAATTACCGATATACATACATATATAATTCTAATGTTTTTCATAAGAACGACCGTAAAATTTCAGCCATAACCACGTCTCATGACCGTTTTTTTGCCCAAAAAAACATACCTCAAAAATGAATTTCGAGCCTTCCAATTTTTCAAGGTAGGTTTTTTCAAAAAAGTGACTCAGATGTTGTATGAGAAAGACAAAAACACATTTTTCTCTCTTTAGCCAAATGTGTATCCGGTGGTTTTCGGGGTTGAGGAAGCCATTTTTTGCATTTATTTTCATTTTTGAGTGGCGCCAGAGTTTTAAATAGCCCAAAATGATCAGAGTTGTAAATTAGGGGGGTACCCATGCACGACCTATAACGATTTATTCAATTTAAGACTAAAAATTCGATTTTTTCTTTATTTACTAGCTAAATGAACAAAGCATATTTTTTCCTTAGTTTACTTTATTTTTTCTCTTCAAAAATTAAAATTTAAAGATAAAAACATATGAAATTTAAATGAAATAATTCAATTGAATTTAGTAATAGCAGAATCCGAAAGACGAGTTTCAGGAAAAAATCGAGAAAGAGTTATTTTTTAAAGTCCGCGGAATGCTAACGCTCCAACGTTCCGTCACTGACGCACGACTAACCTCAAAATTTGAGACTGGGACCGACAGGAGATCTCGCACATGAAAAATTTAATAATATTTCATGTTTGTGCGCATAAAAAATAACCTTATAAATTTATAGAAAATCAATACTTGTACATTTTTACTCGCCGAATCCAAATCTGACCTTATTTTTTTATATTTCTCAAGTAACTGAGGAGTTTTGGCAGGACCGACAGGTCTATTTAGTTCTCTACGGGTGAAATTGATTGAAGAACCATCCAAGTAACAAATCTTTCCAAAATGAAAACGAAGGACAATTTAATTTTTTTGTAATAATCGATAAAAGAATAATCGAAGTTACAAAGTGTATTTTTTGATAGGTTACGGTAATAGTAGTTTAATGTTGCTAAAATCCGAGAAAACTCGTACTGGGGACACGGGATCGACAGGACATTTTTTATGGTTTTTTATTTTTACCTACAATTAGAAATAATTAAGATTCATCAAAATGAGGGAGGTTTTTCTTCATGCTGAGCTCCTATTATGAGAATTGTTTGCATTGCCCATCTCTTCTTTATTATTGATTGCAGAGCTTGAACACAAAATGGCCAACTTTTTGAGAATCACCCATAAAATCTTTTGAAATCTCAGAAATCTGATGTACAACTTATTTAAAATTCTCCAGTAATGGTTTGTAATCTGGTGTACACTGAAAAATCGAGTTGTAAAACCGATAGTGTAATTAGTGAAAGATAAATTATATCTTGACAAATAAAAAACATTTCAATAGCAAGATTTTTTCTAAACGATATGTTTCTTTCATATTAGACTAAAAGATTTGAATTACTGTTCCCATTTCGATAAAATAACTGTTTTTAAAGAAGAAGAAGAAAATTAATTCAAGTTTCTTGCAAAAAATTCAAGGAATTTTCAAGGTTAAAAAAATGGCGAGGAGAATTCCAGGTTTTCAAGGTGACTGGACACCTTGTCCTTGAATATGTACAGTATTAAATAAGATATCTTCAAACGTTTTTTTGAGTTTTCACGATTTCCTTCAATCTGTAACTCTTTACTTTTTTTTCTGGAACACTTGCTCAAGATTTGACGAATTACATGTACCTATATCAGACTAGAGACTGAAATGTAATGAAACTATACAGGGCCAAAAAAAAGTATAAGAACCCCCCCCCCCCCACCTTCCGGCGAAAATATACGTTTTCGTGAGAAATGTTTTAGACAAAAGTTACAGGGTTTTGGACGAGGATCTGAATGGTGACCTTGAAGCTGACCGTGGCGTTGACCTCTAAAGTTATTTTAAGGTCAACTTTTACTTTTCAAATGGAAACCCCTATTTTTGACACTGCCAATCGAAATAACGTAACATTTCGAGGTCATTCCAGGATCGTATAAACTCAAACAAGATCTAGACGGCTGATCAGCAAAAAAATGCGTTTTCGTGAAAATTGTTTCAGACAAAAGTTTCAGGGCTTTGGACGAGGATCTGAACGTACAATTTTCCGTTCTTTCGATTGACGGTTTCAAAAATAGGGGTTTCCATTTGAAAAATAAAATGTGACCTTCCGATTTCCGGTCATGTGCTTTTCCAATTAAGCTATTAGAGGGATCAGAATAAGAACTCTTAATTCAAGAACATAACGCTAATTTTTAGCTAAGTGTTAATGGTACAAGTAATTATTTAAAAAAATTTTAATTTTTCTGCTATATCATCAGAGATCAATAATTACATGTACCATTAACACCTAGCTAAAAATTAGCGTTATGTCCTTGAATTAAGAGTTCTTATTATGATCCCTCTAATAGCTTCATTGGAAAAGCACCTGACCGGAAATCAGAAGTTTTGTGGTTCGATTCCCAATGGAGTGAAGATGGAGTGAGATCTTTTTTTCAAGAAAGAATTTTAATTTAAAAATATTATTTTCCATCTAGTCTTATTAAGACGTTAAGCATTTTCTGTTATTGAAGATTCTTAACTTGATCGATATTGTATAGATTTTCTGCCTTCATGGTTTGGAGGGTTGATCTACTGTCGGTAAGGTACAATCTCTGATGATATAGCAGATGAATTAAAAAATTTTTTAATAATTACTTGTACCATTAACACCTAGCTAAAAATTAGCGTTATGTTCTTGAATTAAGAGTTCTTATTCTGATCCCTCTAATAGCTTAATTGGAAAAGCACCTGACCGGAAATCAGAAGTTTTGTGGTTCGATTCCCAATGGAGTGAAGATGGAGTAGGATCTTTTTTTCAAGAAATAATTTTATTTTAACATGAACTACCGAATTCCCAGTCCCTTCGAGTTCGTGCAATCGATGATTAGAAGCAAAACGACGAGACTACTACGGTTGCCAGCTAGATCAAACTTGCTCGATCTTTGACCAAAGAACCTCAATTTTGGAAATCAACGGATTTGCTCAAAATCGAGCCAGTAAGTAAGTAATACAATAGCGACACATTGCAGACAAGGCATTGGAGATCGAAATCGGAGGCCTACAGTTGCCGTTTTAACTCCTATCATCAAGGACGAGACCGAGCTCCAGTTCAAAGCTTGAAAGTAAGCAAAACAGATATAAGATAGGTCAGGAAAACCTTCACAAAGTAAATTTGATTGTATATCCTCTTTACCTATAAAATAGAGGTAACTATGCTTTATGTGTTAATAAATCTCTGGTTCCTTCGATAAGCCAGAGAAAAATCTGTAGGTCAAGGCATTATTTTTGAATTATTATCTTATCCCTAACTCTCGCAAAATGGCTGGTAAAAATCCAACAACGGTCCCTGTAAATTTGAAAATCTTAACGGAAATTCTCTTGAATTTAGAGATACTAAAAAAGGTCAATTGAGTCTAAAAGAAAAAATTGGTCTTCTAAATACGGAAAATACAAAAAGAGCTACAGAAATTTCGGAGCTAGCTCGAAACTATAATATGCTTCCGGATACAGAAGACGGGTCATCCGAAAGATCGTCGCCAGCGAGTCGGGTTATAGAAATCGCGAGTGAATCCCGTGTCAATTCAACGCAAGAACAAAAAACGCGACGTTTTGAGTTAAGTCAAGTCAGCAGAAATGAAAATGAAATTTTGTCATTCGCAAAAGACAATTGAGACAAAATCTAGGACTTGTTGGCTAAGTTGAACTTTTAAGGGAAAAAATAGATTCTTGCAAGAAGACGATTGGAGAAACTGTACAGAATTTTAATATGAGATTTAGACAATGCCAAATCGAACTGAAATATACAGTACAGTCAGAATATACTTCAGAAATGTCTCGAAGCATAGCATTAGAAATCGAAGAAAAATGAGCAATTAGAAAATATATACTGAATTTGAATAATAAAATTGGCATCCAAGTTGGACCTCTGAGACCAAACACTATAAACAGAGCACATGCATCCAAAAACACAATCCACTACAAAAACCTGACAATTACCAAAAACCCACTGTCCCACTTCACAATACGCCTCTGTCACAAAAGTCAAATGACGTGTTGTTATTGCAATGAAATTGGTTATACAGAAAATCAGTCTTCAAACAAAAATTTGAACAAGAACCAAAATTTTCCCCAAGGCCAGTCGAATACACGACCACGACAAGGACCATGTTTCCTTTACCTGACGATCAAATTATTAGAATCCCTATCCTACATTCTTACGACCACATCTTACCAAAGATAACGTTGAAATTAGATAAAAAGTTCATCTCCTTCTTACTGATGGAATTTATATCCCCCATTAAATTCCTGAGTCAATTTTTACAATTCGAAATCATGAAATTAAAATCCCGATTTTAAACAAAAAAGAAGAACCTTTAACAATAAATACTTTAGATATCTAAATTAAGTATGTAATAACGAAACAACCTGAAAAACGAATCCAATACATCACACAAGATGAATTGATAAAGAAGTTAAAATTACTGTCAGAAAATAAAAGACTTAACACATTGAAGACGAGTACAGAACAATAAAATAATCAAAATTAAATCCTACAAGCCTCCAGAACGTCACAAAGCTGAAATTTCGAATCAAGTTAATGAAATGCTCATAAAAAAAATCATTCGAAATTAAGATTCACCCTACGATTCACCGATATGGGTTGTACCAAAGAAAATGGATGCATCAAGTAAAAATAAATGGCGCGCAGTCATTGATTTTAAAAAACTAAATAAAAAGGCGGATCAAGAGGTATATTCCTTACCCTTAATTGATGATATTATCGATCACTCAGGGGAAGCAATATTCTTTTCTTATTTTGATCTAAGTTCTGACTTTTATCAAATTTCAATCGACACTGAGTCAAAAAAAAACTACGTTCTCGTATGTCATTTTGTCTCTAATATTCCCTCGCCACATTCCAGAGAATGATGGACAGCGCATTCCAAAATTTAACAGGAACAATTTGTTTTGTGTATTTATATGATATTGTTGTGTTCGGCTCAACAACCCAAGAACATAACAAAAACATGACCACACTTTTCGACCGCCTACATCATATTGGATTAAAATTATCACCAGATAAATGTGAGTTTTTAAAACCTAAACTTGAATATTGAGGATACATGATCAAAAAAGACAAAGTAAAACCTAACCCAAAAAATTAGATGCTGTTGCAAACTTTTAAAAAAATCTAAAAAAAAAGTTAGATCGTTTCTCGGACTTGCTAGTTACTACAGAAAATTTATCAATAATTTTGCAACAATCGCTAAACCATTCATTGAATTGACCAAAAAGGACTCAATATTCGATTGGACATCAAGGTTCACAGAAGCATTCCAAATTTTAAAATAATGTCTGTACGGCACCCGTTTTACGTTATCCAGATTTGAGTAAATAATTCACATTAACAATCGAAGCTTCAAACGTTGGTCCCTTTGGAATTTTAGCACAAGAAGGACATCCCTGTTGCTAGATTTCACGAACCTTAAATCCACCAGAATTAAATTTTACAAGTGAAAAATAACTTTTAGCTATTGTTTGGTCAATCCGACGATCGCGACAGTACTTATTACGACGAAAATTTTCAATAAAAACTGAACATCAACCAATAAAATGGTTAATAAATGTGAAAGGTTCAGTATCAAGACTTCTACATTGGAGAGTCAGCTTAGAAAAATATCAACATGAAATCGATTATACGAAGGGAAAAGAAAACACAGCGTGTGATGCACGAACAAGAATTTTTCCATTCCAAACAAATTCAACAAAACAACTAAACAGCGCTAGCAAAGACTCCAATCCCATCAGCACAGTTCAAGATCACGAATCCACTCTTTCAGGAACTGACAATTCCTTCCACTTTATCAGAATCCCCTACTGAACGAATGAGTTGCTCAGAAGAAGAAGATAATCACGATCCAATCACATCTAAGCTAAAAAAATGGAATATCAAAAAACGAACAAAGCGTAACAGGCAATTCTGATTTAATAAGTAAATACCATAAATGGCTTTTAAATCGTTCCGAACCTCGAACCAAATGGAAACCAAATGCCGAGAGAAAACTTTGGATCAAAGTGATCAAAAATCCAAAACAGAAAAAAGAACAACTCGATACAACTGCCAAATTATGATGAGAGAACGATTACAAGTTTCGAAAAAATTAAGATAAAATAACTGATTATATTTCTGGAAAGTGAAAACAAGGAATTGAAAATTTTCATATGTACAACGCCAAATGAGGAATTGACAAAAAAAAAAGAAATTATTAAAGAAAGTTACGGAAATGTAGCATCTCAACATTTTTGTGAAACTTAATCCATTTAGCGAGCAAGATGTCACCCGCACTGCGTGCTCACAATTTTAATTTATAATACGACAAAAATCTTCTTTTCCGCGGTGTTTTTCTTATTATTTTAGAATAAATTATAATTTAACTTTAAATTTGATACAAGAAAAATGAGCAAGTGTGAAGTTTAGGTTCATAGTCCTACTTCCATGTATTTTTGTAATCGATTAATAATAAAATAGCTGTATTGGGAATTCCGGCAGGGCATCGTCGAGGCTTAGAGGCAAATTCGGTCTCCCTACCATCTAAACCAATCACGGTCACGCGTAAACGGAAGTTCGCGTTCGTAATAACGCGAAAATAGCCCCATTCCCGATCAACGCGGATTGGTACGCTCGATTTATCAAGTAGGCCAATTGCCGCTTACTCCTTCTACGTCAAAAATAATTTGTCACAGACTGGCGCGCTGCCTTCCCGACGAACATGCATAAATATAGGGCGAAATTTTGTCAAAAGAGAGAGATTCGATCGTAGATTTCCGACCAGTACGTCCCGCTGCCGAAAAGTCTTGTTGATTACTTCGCACATCGACACGGGTGGCCTGCGGAGTGTCCCCAAGCTACACCCAAGCCTTGCCTTGTCTCGTCAGATTATCCAGCGGCCGAATTCCAGCTAACGAAACAGTTTTTTTATTTCACGCAACCCGATCCTATTATCGTGGCGCTACATAATAAGGAAAGACTCGTCATCAAGCATGTTTTTTTTTTATCCAACAAAATTGAATTCTAATTTGGGACCGCAGTTATGGAGTTTCTAACGAGGACCGAAAACGGGTTCTCACACGGAACCTCAATATAGGAGTTCCTGCAAAGGATCGAAATCGAGTTCCCGCTCAGAAACCTCAACTAGGGAATTTCCTACCAGAACTTCGAGTCTTGCATATGGACCCAACAAAGGAATTTCCATCCAGGACCGACAACAGATTTAATTATAATTTGTCTATTCTTGTACGTGCCTTTTCCAGATTCTCGGCTACATGGAGAATCAATCATATCAGAAGAAAAAGTGTCGGCCCAATCTACGAAAGAGGCTTCTGCTTAAAAAACGCGCTGCCAGGGAATCATTACCATCTGTCACACTGGATCACAGTGTGGGTCGCGAGTTCAGTGACGCGGTGAGGCAGTTGATTCTCTTGACTCGGTTCAACCATGCGCAGCCTCACGTGACTCGAGTGAATCCCCACCGTGTCCTCCCAATCCGAGCGCACTAGCTATTAATTCCTATGACGATCTAGCGGAATATCTCTATCTCATGATACTTCGAATGGGCTCATCAATATTTGAGTGATCAATAATACTTAAATTGTCATAATGGAAAGGCTGTTCTACGGCCATATTTCCAAAGTTAGAATAAACAAGTTTTAGTCACAAGCATATATTTATACTTCCATTTTCCCGTCACAATATATATATACACATACGTACATAAATTAAAAATTTTCATGAGGACAACAGCAGAATTTCACTGGGAGCGGGTGCTAATCTGAAAAATTGCACTCGCTCCCCGCGAAATCGCTGTAAAATTTTAGCCACAACCACGTCTCACGACCGTGAGATAGGTGGTTACAGCCTGTAACGGAATCAATACGATGATCCGGAAAAAGTTTCGTGCACCCTGAGAACACGGAGCGATCCAAGAACTACCGCCTTCTGCATTTTTCCCGCAAGTGTTTTAGCATATTGTTAACTAGCAGGGATGCTTTTCAGGCTATTAACGAGTGAAAACTTGGCACCTCCAAGAGCGCCGATGATAAAAACGATTAGCTGAACAGAATATTCTGAGTAAAATCGTTGCAACTCCCTTATAAGGTCTCTATACCTCTCTTTCTTTTCATTCTCCTTGACTATGATGTTTTTGTCAGCTAGTGCCGAAAATTCGATAACGAACATGGTTCGCTTCTCGAAGTCAAGAAGAACCATGTCAGGCCTCGAGTGTGCAACAGAAACAATTGTCGAGAATATAAAGTTCCAGTATATGCGGCACTTCCCATTCTCGACGATTGACTCGATTTCCCTAGGAGCGTTTAGAGAAGTGATATTAAGGTTAATGCCGTAAGAGTGACATAGATGGTAATAAAGCACTCTTAGTGTCGCATTGTGCCTTTGGATGTAGGTCGTTCCCGCATGAGTTGGACAACTAGATAGTATGTGAGCTGAATACTCGGGGTGTGCATGGCACGCCCTGCAGCTATCATCGGGAATGTCTTGACTCAAAATGTGGCGACGGTATGTTAAGGTGGAAATGACACCGTCTTAAAATGCCAAAATGAAACCATCCGTACCAGACTTCAATCCCGGCGATTTAAGGAAAGCAAACGTTAACTCACACGACATTGACTGATCCTCCACATTTCTGTGGAAGATACCGTGCATCCTCTTATCGAGGAGCTGTTCACGAAAGTTTTGCTCTTGTGCTTTCTTAATCTGGGATTTCGGGAGTGAGTACTCGAGATAGATAAGATTTGATGCATTTTGCTCAGCCCTAATACTGAAGTTAAGTCCAAGTGTTTCAGCAGCCTCCTCTACTGCTTTGTACGGAAACGAGCCTTTGCCCACTTCATCGTGATTCCTGACCATTTCAAGAAGTGGGTCTTTTCCATTTACGACTCTATGTGCTGTACCCAGAATAATCCTGTTGTAAAGAGATTCAAGACTTAATGTTCCGCGGCCACCTTGACGGCGTGCGATGTACAGTCCCGGAATAGAAGACTTAAGATATATGCTTTTGTTCATGTGCATAACCTTTCTTGTCCCGATATCAAGGGATCTGAGCTCGTTCTTCGTCCATGGAACTACTCCAAATGAATAGAGTACTACCGGGACGGCAAGCATGTTCGTTGCAGATACTTTGTTCCTGGCCGACAGTTCGGAAGACCAAATTTGCCGGATGAGACGATCGTATCTGCTTCGGAGAGTATCCTTTATAGATGTAAGATCCTAAATGCGGCTCTGTGGCACGCCCAGGTATGTATAAGTCTCTCCAGCGCAAAGGTGTCGTATAGCGCTTCTATCAACAAGCTCAGGATCTTCAGTGATGCTATTAAGTTTTCCTCGCTTCAAATAAACCTTGGCGCATTTGTCTAATGCAAATTCCATTCCAATTTCCTTAGTATATCTTTCGACAATCCCTAGAGCTAGATGTAGTTGCTCTTTGTTCTTAGCATAGATCTTAAAATTATCCATGTAAAATAGATGAGTGACCTTGTACTTTCGATCTGCCGGTTTGCCACACAAGTATCCGTCGGAATGGCGAAATGTTAGAGAGAGTGGCAATAATGTAAGGCAAAAGAGGAGTGGGCTCATGGTGTCGCCCTGAAAGACACCTCTCTGAAAGGTGACCTTGATAGTTTTCACACGATTTTTTCCAGATAAAATTGTAAATCTGGTTTTCCAAAGCGGCATCAATCTCTCTATGCACCTCACGATTTGCGGATGAACCCTTAAGCTTTCCAAAAGACAGATGATAAGTCTATGGGAGGTCGAATCGAAAGCTTTCCGATGATCAAACCAGGCCATCGATAGGTCAGACTGGTAGAATGCTGCATCTTTACAAACACATCTATCGATGAGCAGGTTCTCCCGACATCCCGCTACGTCTTTCTTTGTGCCTCTTTGTTCATACATTTCTTGCCACACAGGTTTAATTGCCCGTACAATCCCATCATTTAGGATAGCTGTGAATATCTGATACAGTGTGTTCAGGCAAGTGATTGGCCTGTAATTGTTCGGGTCAGCTAAGGCAGGAGTATTGTGCGCCCTTCCACCAACTACTCCGAAATCGGCCTGATGATCAGCAGTTTTGACTTGTTAAGTGTGTGATAACGGGTCCGAAGTTCGCGCGCGAACTTTCGAACCTTGGCGGTAAAATTCCTACCAGATGTGATGTAGTCAATCACACACTGAATGCGGGACGCGTACTGTCTTGTCCAGCCTATCTTTATGGCAAGTTGATTCGATTCGGTTTTGATTCCTCTAGAATCAAACCGAAGGGCCTATGACAAAGTCACCGAACGCGTCCTCGGGTTGCAGATAGAGGGTCCCAGTACCAAGGGTTTCTGCTGAATATGGTTACAAAAATAAATAGGCAGTCGCGGACAATTGTCCAAGGGTGGTCCCGAAGGAATTAACCCCCAAGCGGAGGTGTGACAACCGTGCCGAAAGCTGAATGGCACCTGGGTGAGGTGCCTAGAACGGTGACTTTGGGATACTCATTCTTCTTAGATATGATGTTTTTGTCAGCTGGTGCCGAAAATTCGATAAAGAACATGGTTTGCTTCTCGAAGTCAAGAAGAACCATGTCAGGCCTCGAGTGGGCAACAGAAGCAATTGCCGAGAATATAAAGTTCCAGTATATGTGGCACTTTTCATTCTCGACAATTGACTCGATTTCCCTAGGATTATTTAGAGGAGCGATAGTAAGGTTAATGCCGTAAGAGTGTCAGAGATGGTAATAAAGCACTCTTAGTACCGCATTGTGCCTCTGGGCGTAGGTTGTTCCCGCAGGAGTTGGACAACTAGATAGTATGTGTACTAAATGCTCGGGGTATGCATGGCACGCCCTGCAGCTATCATCGAAAATATCTTGGCTCAAAATGTGGCGATGCACAGTGAGAACAAATCCGAAAAAGCTAGCCAAAACCTCACGAAACTTTTTTTTTCTATACGATTCTTTAACTGTATTTCCTTAGAGGAAACTTGGATACATCAAAATCCAAGAATTAAACAAAAATTGTACCAAAAGCTTGCCTGAAGTATCACTTCGATTCTAGGAGTCGCGTGCGAAGATTCGTGCGCGCGCAAGGTGCTCAAAAAACGTGCGACTGAAAATTTGCGTCAGGCAGTGAAAAAAGTGAAAAAATAATTTTTTGAAGTTGAACAAGATTTTTCTGCTTTTAGCTGCTGTTCGGCCTCCAGTATAATTTTTGTATAGAATTTTTGAAAAAATTGAGAATTCTTCGCACTTATATCTCATAATGCATTGAAAAATTTTCGAACACTTTAGTGACAAAATAAGTGATATACCTGAAATTGTAGAGTATAAATGAGTATAAATGAGTAACAGAAAACGGGTATACGTACGAATATAAAAAAAAATTAACATAAGAAGGCAGGAAGTTTGTCGCAGAGAAGGAAAATTTCTAGAAAAATTTATTACGTTCACATATCTACACACTATACTTGCTTTTTTTAAAATATATTTTCAACATTTTTTAATCATATTCTATAATTTTATAGCAAATAATTTGTCATTCAGCATTTACACTCACCAAGATCATACCCAAAGAACATTTATTTTTTGATTTCAGCTAGAACAGGTTAATCCTGATTTATAAACTGTTCATAATATATGAATACTTTATTACGTTTTCCAAAAAATAAATCTTAGATTCGTCTTATTTTTATTTTTGGCATCGGATTCATAATCGTTTGGATGAAACGCTAAAACATGAGTTCAATTTTTCGAAAATTGTAAATTTCCCCATGTTAATTAAATGAGATTTTGAAGTTCCCGATGGCACGTGTTAATATTCAAATTTCGAAAAACAAAAAATTACGGATTTTCTTTCTCCAAAAATGGAAACTTTGGGGGGGGGGGG